>NC_081517.1:3359623-3659623 GCF_030273125.1 Centropristis striata | reverse complement strand
CCACTTTAACCCTTAATAGGGCACTCATTGAAATACTTGCAAATTCCAAATTTCAACCCTAGAGAATATTGGAGGATATTACATACAGCCAGAATGTGTAAAAAAACCCCACGAGATTAAAGTGGCAAATCTACGAGAAAAAAATGCGTAGATTTATGAGATTTAAAGTGGTGAATCTGGGTTCTTGTGTTCAAATAAATTCTCAATCAATCAATCAATGTTAAATCTGGCTTTATAAAACATGTTGTTCAACAGAAGCGATCCACTGACCCTGAGCTCGTAGAGCAGGCTGCTCCTCTTCAGCCTCACGGCGTTCTCGTTGGTGATGCAGAAGTCCCAGCCGGAAAAAATCTTGTTGCAAAAGCTCTGAAAGCGATCCTCATCCTGAATCAGGTTACGCTTGAATCCTGTGGCAGACCTGGAAGAAAAGTTTATCGAAGTGAACATTTTTTAAGAAACTACAATAAAAATTTTTACTCTCATTTTCAAGTTCATACTTGTGTTTTGGGTTTCGATATGCAAAAATGGCAGAAAATGCGGTTTTCAGCCTCTCAAATATGGAGATTTTAGGGATTTTTTTCTGTTTTATTTCATATTAAGCTGAATATCTTTGGGTTTAGACTGACAAAACAAGACATTAAAAGATATCACCATGAATAAAAAAACTAGGATTAGCATATTTCACTATTTTCTGACATTTTATAAAACAAATAATTAAGTAAGAAAATAATCAGCAGATTACTCAATTTTAATAATTGTCTAAACATTACAACCTCAGACACGTCCTGAAAGCTCTCTCAGGGCAGGTTGAGCGCATTTTACGCGCTTTTCATTCTTCATTTGTTAATAGTTTTGGCTGTGTTCATGCATTTGGCATGAACTTTGGCAAGATTGTGTATTTTTATTTGCTCTTGTTATTCCCATCTCAGCTTCTGCAGTAAGGCTAAAATACATGTGTACAAACAATAAAATAACAACAAAACAACAAAATAAACATGATTATTATATAAAGAGCCACTTATTAGAACACATTTCAGAACACAAAAGGTAAACTGAGGAAAATGGTTCAATTCAATGAAAGTAAAGCCTGATCATATAGTAAAATTGCTTCTAAACTTTTGGCCTGTAGTGTAGCAATGTATTATAATGTATATATATATACACTACCGGTCAAAAGTTTTAGAACACCCCAATTTTTCCAGTTTTTTATTGAAATTCAAGCAGTTCAAGTCAAATGAACAGCTTGAAAGGGTACGAAGGTAAGTGGTGAACTGCCAGAGGTAAATAAAAAAAGGTAAGCTTAACCAAAACTGAAAGATAATGTACATTTCAGAATTATACAAGTAGGCCTTTTTCAGGGAACAAGAAATGGGTTAACAACTTAACTCTATGGAGTCTTGGGCTATTTTGTCCATTTTTGAATTCTTTTCATGTCTTTGTAAGTCATTTTGTGTCTTTTTTTTAGTCATTTTGTCTTTTGGTGTCTTTTTTTGTCATTTTGTGTCTTTTTTCAGTCCTTTAGTCCAACATAAAATGTGATTTTGAATCTTTTTTTTACTTTCAAAACACTATCATGCTCAATAAAGAATTTTAAATGTTGCAAATGTGCATTAATTTCAGAGTAAACTGAGACATTAAACTGCATCATTTTCAATTAAATTCTGGAAAAGTTGGTGTGTTCTAAAACTTTTGACCAGTAGTGTAAGTATCTATATAAAAAGATGAGTCTCGTGTTTTTTCTCTTTTTGGTACCTTTTAACAATCCAGATGAGGCTGAGGAACAGGTAGGCTATGGTGGCCAACAGGTAGGCCAGTGGCAAATTGTAAGTGGTGTTGGGAAAGTGTATTTGATCCGCCTTGTAGTGGCCGTAGAAGAGATACGTCTGTTCCAGGAAGCCCTGCAGATTAAGAAAAGTACATACAGACGGTGAGTAAGGAAATTAAAATAAACCTTCATTTCCTACGGGACATTCAATATTCAGTATAAGGACTCACTCCACCAGACAGCAGATCTGTAATGTGCTCATGAAAGATGACCAGACCCAGCCGAGCACTGCTGGGATACACTCTGCACACACCTCCTGGAGTGAAACACAGAGAAGCATAAGCTTAAGAGTATTTTATGCTCAATGTTGAGAAAAACAAGCGTCCCCTCACCGGGGATTCTTTCCAACACTGAAGAGTACATAAGAGAAGCCAGACGCAAATTTATTCAGTATAAAATAATTTATAGATATTATTTTACCCCATCAAGACTTAATTAATTAATTATTATTTAATTATTAATTAATAATGATCTATGTTGGAAGTGTGGGGCAGAAAGTGGCACATTTATCCATGATGCATTATGGGAATGTTCTAAGATCCTCCCCTTGTGGGAAGAAGTTATAGATTATATGAGCAAATCATTAAATTGTGAACTTCCCAGGTTACCAAGACTATGTCTCCTTGGAGACAGAACTATGGTACCCTTGTTGAACAAATACAGTTTTCAGAATATTAAAAACTGGTCTAATATTTTTTATTAGTATCATTATTTTCTATTATTTACTTATCTATTTATTTTCTTCCATCTTTTTCTTTCTTCCATATATTTCATCCTTTTGGTTGTTAATCCTTTTTTTAAAATTTTATTTATATATATATATATATATATATATATATATATATATATATGTGTGTGTAGATGTATATGTGTATATGTGTGTATATATATATATATATATATATATATATATATATATATATATATATAATTTAATTTTTTTTACTGTCCATTTACAATATTATATCAGTGACTGTATATGTATTTCTATGTTCGGATGTTTGGGCAGTTGTTTGTGTTGTATCATGGGTGGATGTTGTACAAAAAAATAATAAATTTTCTTCCTGTACAGTGGCTGTCTTATACATGCCTTGTCATCAATAAAAAGAAAATAAAACTGGCCTAATAACATGTGCACGGACTATTCTGAGGTGTTGCAGGGAACCCCAAGATGATTGGGACTGTGGCATGTGAGAAGATGTTTGGGGAGATTAAATTGTGAAAATGATAAGATAAAAAAAAAAAAAAATAGTTTATTAGTATAGTATAGTATATATAGTATATATATATATAGTTTATTAATGTTTAATCATCATTTATAAACCGTATATAGGCCATTTAGAATGGTAAACAGAAAATGTATTAATGTTGAACTATAATTCATTTTTTTAATAGATGGTATATTAATGTAAATTGATAATTACTTTACCATAAACAAACAATTACATTATAATTATTAGTTTATTAATAGTTTTGCACTCATTATAACATTTTTAACACCATATTAAGTATGTAAATGATTTCAAAATGATTCTCATACCTTTATGAAATTGTTTGAAAACATTTAAAGATTAAAATATGTATAGAATTTTGTAAATGGTTAATAATCGGTTTATAAACCATCTATGAACATCACTTAGATGGTTATTGTAAAGTGTTACCTTTATTTTTTTTATATTTTATTTTATCTTTTTTTTTTATTTATTTACTATTATTATTGTATTTTTGGTAACACTTTACAATAACCATCATTTATAGATGGTAAATAGACCATTTATAAATGGTAAACAGATAGTTTATTAATGTTTAATCATCATTTATAAACTGTATATAGGCCATTTAGAATGGTGAATAGAAAATGTAATAATGTTGAACTATAATTTATAAATGCCAAATAGATTTCTTTACCATGAACAAACATAATTATTACTTTATTAATAGCTTTACACTCATTATAAAATTTTTAACACCATATTAAGTATGTAAATGATTTCAAAATGATTCTTATACCTTTAAGAAATTGTTTGAAAACATTTAAAGATTAAATATGTATAGAATTTTGTAAATGGTTAATAATAATTGGTTTATAAACCATCTATAAACATCACTTAGATGTTATTGTAAAGTGTTACCTGTATTTTTTATGACCTCCATCCTGTCTGTTTTGTTTGATGTTTGTTTATATGTCGTAATAATGAAAATATAATAAAAACTTTGAATGCCAAATTATAAGAAATAAAAAAAAGCATCTCCTCACCATCATCCTGGCTGTAGGTGATATTCCCTGAGGCGCTGCGGGCCACGATGATGGGTAACATGACGAAGCTGAACATGAGCACAAAGATGATAAAGTTGAGCATGACCAGGAAGCGCAGGAAGGAGAAGTACGACAGGATCCCCGTGCCGAACATCCCTGTTGAGTTAAAAGGAGAAGAGAGGGAGAAATAAACAACAAAACTACAACTTTCAACAACAACAAGCATATTTACTCATGTCGGCCAACCTGAGTAGAAATCAATAAGTGCCTCTGAGGATAGATACACACAGTCTATCTCATTTTTTATCCCTCACCCTCGATCAGGTGGATGTCTCCCCTCCAGAGCTTCAGGGAGCTCAGCCATTGGTGGCAATCATCCTTCAGCCTCTTCAGGTTCCTGCGGGTGCTTTGACTCAACTGTCTCCAGCTGCTGAGCTCTCGATCCTCCTCCATGCGCTGCGTTCTGACAGTCAAACACATTGTTTGTTGAACTTGATAACTTTAAAATAAATTTATCATTTTCATCTGTTTACAGGGTTCGTCCACTTTTTCAGTGGTCAAATTCAAGCACTTTCCAAGGACTTTCAAGGTCCATTTTCTTTTTTTTTGTTTTTGTAATTTACTTGTTATTGGTTTTTGAAATGAACAAACAAACAATCAACATGAAGACCTATAGACAAATACAGAAAATATCAAAGAAAAAAGTAAAAGTGTACAAAAGGGGATTGGAAAACACCCAAAAATGAATGGATAAATAAAATAAAATAAAAAGGGGAAAGGTACAAAGAAATGAAAGTATTCTGATCGTCCAATCTGAGATTACCTGAAATCCGGTTTTATGGTAGAGACATATGTAATCCATTTTTGCCAATTTTCAATAAATACCTCTTTTTGTGTTCTTAAATTGAAAGTAATTCTTTCCATTACAAAGATACTGTACACGATATCAATCCATTCATCTGTACTAGGTGCCTCCCTCTTCAGCCATTTCTTTGTTATTGATTTCTTACAGGCCACCAATAATATTCTCAGTAAATATTTATCTTTATTCCTCCACTCCAGTTCCTCTAGATCCACTAAATATAACAAATTGAAACAAAAAGTTATTTTTGTTGAAAACACAGTCTCTAGAATTTGATGTATGCTCAACCAAAACGGGGTCACAACAGGGCAACACCTCAAGGTCCATTTTCAAGCTTTTCCAGTATCTTTCAAAAGTTGTTAATGAGGAAGGAGAATAATTCTTCTATGATTTATTTTTACGGCATCTTATTTTGACAGTCTTCTTGTAAATTCTGAGGTGGATTCTGTGCTTTTATTTTGAAAGCGGCATTGTTAAGCGACAGGAAGTAATAGTAGCTTTTTGTGATTAAAACCAAAACAACTTTAATTGTTAGCTAATGTTAGCTGGTGGCTAACGAACTGCATAATGCAACAGTGTGTTTGGGACGTTTGGAGCTCTGACAAGATCGGACAGGTCCAAAATCCAAGATCCAACATTAAAATCGAAGCATTTTCAAGGATTTCAAGCAACCGTATGAACCCTGTGATCTTGATAACTTTAAAATAAATGTATCATTTTCAAGCAGATCTGTTTAACATCTGTTTAATGTCTTTCCTACTTGTCTCTGCGTTTCTCGGCCATGGCCTTGGGCAGCTCCCTGATCGCCCTCTCCTCCGTCTGACTCTTCTGTTTCTCCTCACGTCTGCTGAAAGTGCTGATGCCCCATTTCCCGCTGCCAGAGGAGCCGAGTCGGCCTCTGGAGCTGCCTCTACGTTTGGTGGTGGTCGAAGACTTCCTGCGGTACAGCAGGGACTGGTAGCTGGGGAGCTGGTCCAGCAGCGGGTTACTGCGGACTCCCCCACTGTGATCAGTGTAGAAGACTAGAAAAGGTGGGAAAAAAAGGATCAGATCAGTTTTACAGTCATGTAACAATTTTAGATCTTTTTCTTCAATTTCTTGTTCATTTTAATGACTGGTACAACTAAAGGTACATTTGTTTAGACCAGTAGTTCTCAACCTTTTTGAGTCGCGACCCCCAATTTAACATGCATGTTGTCCGTGACCCCCGCTCACTGAACACAATCTCACACGCACAGTTCAGATCACCCAAAAGAGAAACAAAATGACCAAAAAAAGGAAAAAAATTACCAGAAAAGACACAAAATGACCAAAAAAGACACAAAATGACCCAAAAAAGACACAAAATGACCCAAAAAAAGACACAAAATGACCAAAAAAGACACAAATTGACCACAAAATGATCAAAAAAAGACACAAAAAAGACACAAAATTACCAAATATAAAGACACAAAAAAGACACAAAATTACCCAAAAAAAAGACATTAAGTGACCAAAAAGACTAAAACACATGAACACTTTAACACAGTGGAGACAGAGCTGACTTCCAAAATGATTTGGCGACCCCCAGAAATCATCTCGCGACCCCAATTGGGGTCCCGACCCCAAGGTTGAGAATAGCTGGTTTAGACAAATATAATGATATTAACAAAAATAGCTCTTAAGAGTTTAATTAAGAGCTGATATCTAGACATTTTCCATGGTTTTCTTGATAATGATTTTGGTTATTATCAAGAAAACCATTGAAAATGTCTAGATATCAGCTCTTAAATTAAACTCTTATGAGCTATTTTTGTTGTTATCATTATATTTGTCCAAACAAATGTACCTTTAGTTGTACCGGGCATTAAAATGAACAAGAAATTGGAGAAAACAAGGTGGTCTAATAATTTTTTCCATGGCTGTATTTTTGATAATGTGGTGATTGTAACAATTTACAATGCTAACTTTCTATTTTCAACAGTTAAAATATTATTAAAATTGACAGACTACGAAATGTAATAACTTCACTAGTTGACTGAAGTAAATTACTAAATGTCATGACAGATCTGATGATCTGAGACAGATAAGTGGACAAGACAAAACTCACAGTGCCAACAAACATATATATATATATATATATATATATATATATATATATATATATATATATTGCTGCCCTTACTAGGGTTTGTCATATTTAGTTCTTTTGTAATGTTTGTTATTCTTTTCCCATATAAATATATTTATTGGCTCACAGTGCCAACAAACAGTAAGTGATCCACTTGGATTAAGTTGGATTTTTCCACAACATTATGAAATCATTTAGTCATGAATGTGGTTTGATATGATAAAAGTCACAATAATGGACAAGCAACAATAGTGCCATAAAGACAAGTGTATATTTATGGATCATATCTGTGGACCGTTTTTGATTATTGTAAGAAGAAGATATTTCACAATGTAGGGCTGGCCGATATATCGATATAAATGATATATCAATATATTTTTAAATGTGATATGAAATTAGACCATATCGCATATATCAATATAGTTCAATTTTTTTCCTTTTTTATATATATAAATGCTGCCCTTACTAGGGTTTGTCATATTTAATTATTTTGTAATGTTCGTTATTCTTTTCCCATATAAATAGAAATATTTCAGGAAAAAAATTGGCTCACAGTGCCAACAAACAGTAAGTGATCCACTTGGATTAAGTTGGATTTTTCCACAACATTATGACATCATTTAGTCATGAATGTGGTCCAATATGATTAAAGTCACAATAATGGACAAGCAACAATTGTGACATGAAGACCAGAATATATTTATCTGTTGATCTTCTTCTTCTTCTTTTTGATTATTGTAAGAAGAAGATATTTAACAATGTAAGGCTGGGCGATATATTTATATAAATGATATATCAATATATTTTTAATGTCATATGAAATTAGACCATATCACATATATCGATATAGTTCAATTTTCTTCTATATATATATATATATATATATACAGTACAGGCCAAAAGTTTGGACACACCTTCTCATTCAATGTTTTTCCTTTATTTTCATGACTATTTACATTGTAGATTCATCAAAACTATTAATGAACACATGTGGAATTATGTACTTAACAAAAAAGTGTGAAATAACTGAAAACATGTCTTATATTCTAGTAAGCAAAGGGTGGTTACTTTGAGGAATCTAAAATACAAGACATGTTTTCAGTTATTTCACACTTTTTTGTTAAGTACATAATTCCATATGTGTTTATTCATAGTTTTGATGCCTTCAGTGAGAATCTACAATGTAAATAGTCATGAAAATAAAGAAAATGCATTGAATGAGAAGGTGTGTCCAAACTTTTGGCCTGTACTGTATATATAAATGCTGCCCTTACTAGGATTTGTCATATTTAGTTCTTTTGTAATGTTTGTTATTCTTTTCCCATATAAATATATTTATTGGCTCACAGTGCCAACAAACAGTAAGTGATCCACTTGGATTAAGTTGGATTTTTCCACAACATTATGACATCATTTAGTCATGAATGTGGTCTAATATGATTTAAAGTCACCATAATGGACAAGCAACAATAGTGCCATGAAGACAAGCGTATATTTATTGATCATATCAATCAATATAGTTAAAAAATATATATTTCTTTATATATAAATGCTGCCCTTACTAGGGTTTGTCATATTTACTTATTGGTCTGATATGATTTAAAGTCACTATAATGGACAAGCAACAATAGTGACATGAAGACAAGCATATATTTATTGATTATATCTGTGAATCGGTTTAAATTATTGTAAGGCTGGGCGATATAAATGATATATCGATATAAATTATATATCGATATACTTTTAAATGTGATATGGAATTAGACTATATCGCATATCGATATAGTTAAAAAATATATATATATTTCTTTATATATAAATGCTGCCCTTACTAGGGTTTGTCATATTTACTTATTGGTCTGATATGATTTAAAGTCACCATAATGGACAAGCAACAATAAAGTGTATATTTATTGATCATATCTGTGGATCGGTTTTGATTATTGTAAGAAGAAGATATTTCACAATGTAAGGCTGGGCGATATATTGATATAAATGATATATCAATATATTTTTTAATGTCATATGAAATTAGACCATATCGCATATATCAATATAGTTCAATTTTCTTCTATATATATATATATAATATATATATATATATATAAGCGATATATAGGTGATCCACTTGGATTAAGATGGATTTTTCCACAACATTATGACATCATTTAGTCATGAATGTGGTCTGATATGATTTAAAGTCACAATAATGGACAAGCAACAATAGTGCCATGAAGACAAGTGTATATTTATTGATCATATCTGTGGATCGGTTTTCATTATTGTTAGAATAAGATATTTCACAATGTGTTTAAAATAAAAGAGAGTATCCAGTTACAAAGGAATGTATCTGATCACACCCGACAGTGTGTCTAATGTCTGTTAAACATCAAAACATCAATAAGACAAAGTGTTACTTCTGTCTAACTACAGTATGGGCTTCTAATACAAACAACAAACACTTGCTGACACTATTTTTGTGTTTATCCAACAAAAGACAATGGCTAACAAAGAAGCACACTCAGCAGAGAAACATTCCCACAGCGCAGTTTGGACACGTTCAGACGAAACCAAACAGCTCTTAAAGCTCTCTAACTTGTCTCGTGCGCCTCCAGAAACACTTTTATCAAAGTTGTTGTTGTTGTTAGCAACTCTTTAAAGTTTGAGGCTAGCATTAGTAGCTAGCTGTTAGCTTAAAGCTGCAGTAGTTTTAATGGAGCGAGCTCAGTTATTAGTTAGTAACTTCATGTTTACCTGAGTCCGCCTCCATCGTCCCTTTTTCTGAACAGGATAAAAAAACAACTAGTTATTGGATCACATCAGCTAAATATGAACCTAGTAGACTTGGTCAGTCCACTGGGAGTTGACTCTCCGCTGTCAGACAGACAGACAGACAGAAACAGTCTTTCCCAGAGACTGTAACTTCCTGGATGTGGACACAAGAGGAGCAGCTCCACAGACTTCTCTTTGATGTTTGCTACATATTAATGTCAGTTAACTGTAACATTTCTTATTTAATTCTGTCTTTGTGTGTATTTATTTCTTTGTTTATTTATAGTAGTTTTAACTTTATACAATATATATATATATATATATATATATATATATATATATATATATTTATATATATATGTATATATATATATATAGAGAGAGAGAGAGAGAGAGAGTTAAAACTGTCTCAAAACATCACCATCTGTCATGACATTTAGTAATTTACTTCAGTCAACTCGTGAAGTTATTACATTTCATAGTCCGTCAATTTTAATAATATTTAACTGTTGGAAATAGAAAGTTAGCATTGTAAATTGTTACAATCACCACATTATCAAATATACAACCATGGAAAAAATTATTAGACCACCCTTGTTGTCCCCCTAAACATCCACTGCCCACAACCACCAAAAAGGTCTTTGAATGATAATTTTGCCCTGTCCACCTGCAGACTCCATCATTGGCATATCCTTATTTATAAAACCATCCTCGGTGTTCTTCCTACATACCTGCAGAAGTATGTAATTCAGAAAAGCACAGGAAAGTATCAGCTCTGCTCTGAGGACTTGTTTTTACTGACTGTGCCAAGAGTCCGTACTGAACTGGGGAAAAGGGCATTTAGTTATGCTGCTCCTTTTTCATGGAACCAGCTGCAAAATGCGCTAAAACTTAAGGAGCTGGTTTCTCTAAACACGTTTAAATCCTTATTTCATGATGTTGAAGCTGGCTCTTCTGTCTGTACATGCTTTGTTTGATGATGTTCTGACTGTGACTCTATTTTTATCTTCTCTGTTGTTTTTAAATGATTGTCTGTAACTAACTGTGCTGCTGCCTGTCTTGGCCAGGACTCTTTTGTAAAAGAGATTTTTAATCTCAATAAGACTTTCCTGGTTAAATAAAGATTAAATAAAATAAAAATAAAAGTCAAACATTTTGGTGCATGACTTGTAGAGTTTACGTCATATCATGCATAAAAAAGGATGGACAGTAAATGATGGGTTGATTGTAAGACTTTTTTTTAAAACTTTTTATTATTAATTCACATATTGCATATACATTTTTTATTTGTAAAATGGTATAGGCTAAGTTAGAAGACTTAGTTGCTGTTTTTCTCAAACCTTTCTCTCCAAGGCCAAAAAATACATAACTGTTTTTTCAGGTTGTGTCCTAAAAGCTTGACCTTCATGTGTGGAAGCAGTAAAGTGTAAAATGTTTATGCTTAAAGAAAAGGGAAAGAAATGAGAAGGAACAAGATCTCAAGATACACAGCAACAATGCACTAAATATCCTACAAAATTAAGTGTTTTAAAGTAACTCGAACAGCTGTTTCATGTTTATGTGAATTTAATTTCTGACCATAACCAGTTGGAATATAATAAAAGTGCTTAAAGTGTGCTACATTGAGTGCTGCATGGATCCTGCTGAGGGAATTTGCCTTTGGTTAATGATCAGGGAAACAAAATCCAATTTGCAAAAGCACTTCCTTGTGTTGGATGGCAGCCATATCCCCTAATGTATCACTCATGTGTTTTTAATCAAAGTCCATGAAAGTCTGCAGTGGGAGGCCATCAGGGTGCATTGATATGTCCAATAACTGCAGGACTTTCACCCAGGAAACAACTGTTTGTGTCTTGTGTTATCATGTAGTTAATTTCATTTCACAACAGGTTACATGTCATGTTAAAGGTTTTGTCTGACTCTTTTTTATTATTATTTTGTTTTCATATTGAAAATAAACTCAATCAAATCAATCAGTCAAAAAAAAAAGGTGTTTAAATCTGCAACCATAGTTTGGGAGGAAATACATACATTGAAAATGCAGTTTTATTGTGTTGAAATGTAATTTTGAGGAGACAGTGTAGTGAGTTTCTAGCATCACTAAGCACCACCATCGGCCATCTTGACCGACAGTAGGACACCCACCTTAAGTACTAATAAGGATGGCAATTAAATTTCAACCTTAGGGGTTTAATTATATTTGTCGTAAGATAAAGAGAACACATGGGATTTACATGGCCTATTGAGAAGAGGTGGACTTTTACCTTTATAAGCTCAGCACACACACACACACACACACACACACACACACACACACTTCCTGGTAGCTGGTAGCCTTTCGTTTTATCTCATTGTCGGAGGTTGTTAGGCTGATTCACAGGTCATTCTTCAGGCTTCTGGGATAAAGAGTACAAGACTTTTTTCTCCAACTCTACAGACTTTTTCTGGACTTTCTTCTGTATATTCTCTCACCATCACAACACTTTTACCAGGTAAGCAATTAAGGTTTGAGAACAGAGCAGAATGTAGTTGATGAAGATTTTTTTTTACTAACTGCACTATATAATAATTATATGACAGCCCATTATCCCACACTGACACTATTTGTGGCTCCACTTAATTAGTTTTTTTCTGTCTAACTTCTATTGTCGATTTGTTGGTTCATTGTTATTCAGATTTTCCTCCCCTGCCATCCTTCAGTAGCTCTGTGTGAGATCCATTAGAGTGACAGTACATGTGGTGGAAACCAAACCTAATGTATGAATTAATGATGGACAGATGAGGATGGGTCCAGGAGATTAAATTGCACATGCTTCCCTGCTACAATGTAGCTGTCACTCTGAGCACTTCACCTCAACATGCTACTTGTTTAGGCTACAGCAGGCAACTGAAGCCTGAACATGAAACATGTAATGAAGGCATGTACTCTTATCTTTCCTATGATAACTCAGCGCACTATTATAGTCATCTAAAGAGCACATTTGTTGCAGTGTATTACTGGAAGTGGACTACACAAACATATAAAGGAGTGACTGCGACAGGGTGAGCTGAAGGATCGTCGTTGTCTCCAAAGAAGAGCAGAAGGATCGATTTGAAGAATCTCATGACAAGTTACAGCAACGGAGGATTTTTCAACCCTGCCTACCATGACAGCGAGACTCTGGAGATTGATAGAAGGTTTGTGGTAATATGATAACATAAAATGTGGTTTTGTCTTCAAATGTGCATCAGTGAATCATTTATCGTGAAAAATCTGCTTCCCTTATTTTAATGTATCAAGGAATGTGGCTGAGTGAATGCTTTGTGTTGTTTGTACTTGTAATCAAAGGGCATGAGAAAGACTGAACAGGATGTCCCCAAGGAACAGCAGCTGTGTGGTATTTATCAGGGCTGTAAGAGGGATTCATTTTTTTTTTTTATCTTTTGGGAAAGAACGTTAATCTCTCAAGAATCAGTTCCTTAAAAAGCATTACAGTAAAGTTCAAAGACAACAACATTACTCAATTGGTCTCCATTCAGAAACTTAATCCTGCACTTCCTTGTAGAATTAAATCCCTAGAAGAGGAAGGTCCAAGTCATTGTTTTGCGTATGTCTTTGAGTTTCAAATCCATAACAAGTGATAATAAGCTCTTCACACCATGTAATGCCATTTAACAACAGAGTATTAATATATACTACATTTATAAAAATCATGACTGCTTTTTATGGTTTGTTTAAACAAGTTTTTTAAGTGCAACCATAGGAGAGGCATTGCATTTTTGACTGTGGTCATTTAGCATGAAAATATGTAGGAATTAGCAAACTATCTACCTAACATAGCTTGTTAGCTTGCCTGCTAGTTCCACCATGCTTTCCTTCTACACTGGTTACAGAAAATGAGCCGAACAAAGTTGGAACTTATCTGTGGATAGCTGCTTTCTTTCGCTGTGAAAAAAGTGTGTAGATGAAGCACAAGTTTGTTCAATTTTACTTTTTTTTTTGGGCTACTACTGCTTGTTTGATTTGTTACTGCCACAATTTACTTTATAAGGAAGGTTGTCTGCCACATCGCGTAATAATACATTCTGAATGTGGCCAGATTAATCATTAGGAGCCTTATTTAAACTATTATGTAACCCTAACCCTAACCCTAAACATTTAATCCAAATGGCTATAATTTAATGGTTTGATTCTGCAAACTGTCTTTTTAATTTAGAATTTCCTGTTCCCTTTTAGCTGATAAGGAAGGTGGTAATAAAGTGCCAGGTTTTTAAATGCAGCTTGGCGTGATGTTTCCTTGTAAAAATCCTCGTCCCTCTGACTAACCTATGTTGATTTGAATGGGAATGTGCCTTCTAGCATAGAGCATTTACCAGGACTTGGCTGAAGGTAGCATATATTTATAGTCTCAAGTCCGCCCAACTTCACCGGTTAGCAGCTCAGGTAGCAGCTCAGAAAGTACCTGCCTCACTTTCTGAGCCGATGCTGAGCAGCAATTCACGCATGCGTGACTCATTTGCAGACTGGTGCAAACTGGATGCTGAGGGGTTAACATCTCCTGCTCTGACTGCAGCTGGGAGAGACTGTTGTGGGAGGGCTGGGCCGCTTGTGAGTGCTTTGGGACGGCGTTAAGAAGAGTAACGAGTCTCCAAAAGTCTCCAGTAACACTAGAAAAAGTCGCTAGAGTTGTTACTAGTACCTTTTTTGCAAAAAGAGTTGCTAGAGGGTTCTGAATAGTCGCTAAATATAGTGGAAAAAGTCACTAAGTTGGCAACGCTGCTTGCCGCATCGATCTGTTGTCACATTTGGACACAAAAGTACCTGAGGGGAACTAAGTAGGTGTAGCCTCCTACTTAGTTCCACGCGGCCGCTTTGCAGGAAGTACTCAGAAAGTACTCAGTCGAAACACACTTATTGGTGTTAATACCCAAGACCATTTTCAAGTCTTTTTTATTTTGTTAACCCATAAGAACCCAGACCCAGTAATCCTTAAAGATTAATTATGGGGGATATACCACAGACCAAGTGGACCACAGAGAACACATTTATGATGTTTTAAAAAAAAAAAAATACTACCCCTAAATGTCAAAGATCTGTGATGTGACATATATACCTTACATTGGGCATTTATGGTATTTATGTTTATGATATTTCTTATTTTTAAATGAATAAACTAGACACATTTTCCTTTTTCTCTGCATCTCCACAACATATATTAAAATTGTGACACTAATAGTGCTGTGTAACAACAAATTATTTTTCTGATTTCTTTTTAAGTAACAAAATAATTATAAATCAATAATAAATAAAAACAAATAACCATTTGCCTTTTTGTTTTCATCTCCATAACATATATCATAATTGTGACTTTAATAGTGCTGTTGGACAACAAATTTCATTCTTTTCAAGCTACTGTAGCTGAAAAACACACTTTTAATTTAAAATGTTTGTGACACCCGCGTCACCGTGGGTTCTTATGGGTTAAGTTAAGTCTAAAGTGATGAAATTTGTGATTCAAGTGTGACTCAGGACTAGAGTCCACACCTACATCACCTGCTTATTGGTCATACATACAGTACAGGCCAAAAGTTTGGACACACCCATCATCATCACATTTTCCTTTATTTTCATGACTATTTACATTGTAGATTCTCACTGAAGGCATCAAAACTATGAATGAACACATGTGGAATTATGTACTTAACAAAAAAAGTGTGAAATAACTGAAAACATGTCTTGTATTTTAGATTCCTCAAAGTAACCACCCTTTGCTTACTAGAATATAAGACATGTTTTCAGTTATTTCACACTTTTTTGTTAAGTACATAATTCCACATGTGTTCATTAATAGTTTTGATGAATTTACAATGTCAATAGTCATGAAAATAAAGGAAACGCATTGAATGAGAAGGTGTGTCCAAACTTTTGGCCTGTACTGTATTTATGACACTAATTTACAGATAATGATCATGACTTTCTTAAACTGATAACAGAGTGCTCTTAGGCAGTAGTTCTCAACCTTTTTGAGTCGCGACCCCCAATTTCACATGCATGTTGTCCGTGACCCCCGCTCACTGAACACAATCTCACACGCACAGTTCAGATCACCCAGAAAAGAAACAAAATGACCAAAAAAAGACACAAAATGACTAAAAAACGACACAAAATTACCAAAAAAAAGGAAACAAAATGACCAAAAAAGACACAAATTGACCACAAAATGATAAAAAAAATACACAAAATGATAAAAAAAATACACAAAATGATAAAAAAAAATACACAAAATGATAAAAAAAAATACACAAAATGACCAATATAAAAGACACAAAATAAAAAAAATAAAAAAAACACAAAATGACCAATATAAAAGACACAAAATTAAAAAAAAACAAAAAAACCCACAAAATGACCAATAAAAAAGACACAAAATTAAAAAAAAATAAAAAAACACAAAATGACCAAAAAACAACAACACAAGTGATCAAAAAACTAAAACACATTAACACATGAACACTTTAACACAGTGGAGACAGAGCTGACTTCCAAAATGATTTGGCGACCCCCAGAAATCATCTCGCGACCCCAGTTGGGGTCCCGACCCCAAGGTTGAGAATAGCTGCTCTTAGGTATCATAAACTGACAAACAAACAAACAAACAAACTGACCTCCGTCATTCACGTTGACATCATTTTTTCTGTCTGGTCTCCAGATTTTCCAGCAAAGCCAACCACACTAACCCCTACGCCAGGAGTGAGAGGGCAGACGGGCATTACTCTCACAGTCAGACCGGCAGCGATGATGCTGCAGGGAGAGTGCCCTGGGGGGGCTGGCAGGAGGAGAGCTGGAGGGGGAGGGAGAGTATCCCCATGGGCCTCATCTCCACACGCCCCGGGAGTCCTTCATGGCAGCATGACGCCAGTGAGTAGACCAACTCTAACTGAGCTTACTGAAACTATAAAACAATACTGCCATTACTATTATTACTATATACTGTAATATACTACTATTATTATAATACCGGCCTTACCGGCCTTGTTAATTATTATTATTACTATTATTATATATTACATATCATATTATTTTATAACTATATTATTTTACTTATAATTACTTTATTTATATTTTTCATTTTATTTTATATTGTTTATTATTTATTATTACATATTATATTATATTATATATATTATGTACTGTATTATTACTATTATTATTATTATTATTATTATTATATACTGTTGCTGCCATTACTATTATTACTATATACTATAATATACTACTATTATTATAATACCGGCCTTACCAGCCTTATTTATTTATTATTATTATTATTATTATTATTATTATTATTATATATTACATATCATATTATTTTATTTTATAATTATATTGTTTTACTTATAATTACTTTATTTATATTTTTCATTTTTTTTTATGTTGTTTATTATTTATTATTACATATCATATTATATTATATTATATTATATATATTATATACTGTATTATTATTATTATTATATACCGTCTAGTCACTATAGCATTGTTGCCATCATATCATCAGTATAATTACCTTCATCTTGTCAACCATCCTAGCAACTGATCTGCTTTTTTTAACTTCTTAAGCGTCCTTGTTCTGTTCTATTCTGTGTTTTTTTCTATTGTTGTTTTTATTTATGCTACCTCAGTATTTTATTTTATTCTATTGTATTTTATTTTTATTGTACTTGAATACCGGACTGCTGTGACAACCGAATTTGCCTTCGGGGATGAATAAAGTAATCTATCTATCTATCTACTAAGTCTGTCTCTACATTATGATGTTTAAACTGCATTAGTCTGTGTTGACTACTTGTTCAACTTCCTTGTCACTTTCATGTGTTGCTAAGTGATACTTGTGTTGACACTCAATCTCCTCACTTTTGTTCAGATCACAGTACGTTCCAGATCCCGCCTGATTCTCAATATGATCGAGCCCATTCTGTTCGCCTTCCTTCTGTGATGTCAGGTAATAGTTAAACTGATCTTACTCCACGGTTTCTTTTTACCGTTATTGTAAGCTCTCACACTGTTGCTATGGTTATCGCTAAACACACACACATACAAGTATGTTATTAAGTGCATTAGAAGATAATAGTTTAAAATAAATGTGACATTTATGGGAACCTGTTGACTTTAATTATCAACAACAAAGCAAAGTCCTACTGGATAATTATTAATGGAAGCTCCGCACTGCAGCAATTCACAAGGAAGTTGGCCAAGAAAATAAAACAGAGCGATGGGGGTTGTGAGGAATACCTTTTTTTAATCTGGAGGTTGTGCAAATTTGTCTGTAAAAGAAATAATTGAGCATTTAATATTCTCAGGATGTATATATTAGATTAGATTAGATTAGATTTGATTTTATTAATCCCATAGCGGGGAAATTTCTTTGTTACAGCTGCAGAAAATCACACAATTTTAAGATAAGATAAAAAACAATCTAAGAAAAGACATTTAACAATATACAAAATATACAAAATAATAATAATAATATACTATATACAACTTAGTGCAAATTAAGTGGAGAATGTGCAGAGTGCAGATTATATGCAAAAATGTTCAGATTGTGCAGGTGTTGTACAGTCTTATATAACATTGTATATAGTATATACTGTGTTCTACATAAATCCCTTTACAATAACTGACCATATATTTAGCTTTCAGCTTATGTTTTCATCATGAAGACTTCTTTACCTTTTTATCCTTGAAAGCAGAATTGCCTGATGCCTGTTTATCTGTCACTGTGTCTGCTGGCTCACCACTTTAGTCCAGACTGAAATATCACATCAGCTATTGGATATTGGCTGCAAACAATCATATGTTGCTCAGGATAAATTGTGATAATTTCTTAATTTGTGATACTTTCTGTGTAGCACTGTCTTCAGATCAAAATTTGAATTTGCTCAGTACTTTGGTCACATTAAAATCTGCCACAGTTGTACCGTGCTTTTAAAGCAAATTAGCATTTAACTAAGGGTTGTGAATATGGTAACATTGGCAAACATTATATCACTATTGTAACCTCCTTAATTATGCTAATCATTAGCCGAATAGCATTGTTATTGTGAGCATGTAAGCATGCTGCTTGTAAGCAAGCTCAAAGCATCGCTTTGTCTTAGTCACAGACTGTACAAAAGAAGTGGATGTAGTCACCTTGACATCAACCATCTGTTTGTGGACTTTTGAAACCTTCAGTTTGATATTTTGGCCATTGCAATCTTGATTTTTTTGGAGGCAGAAATGACCAAATTTGGGGTCGATGGACGATGCTAAGTTTCAGTTAATGCTAGTGCTAGCTAATTAGCAAGATGTATGCGTAATTGAAATAAACAGCTGTCTCCATAGAGTGTCTTTTAGTACAACTCAACACTGAAGAACATTTCTAGGCGCCTTAAATGTTACAATTAAGTGATATGAACTGAAAATATACTGTGAAAGGGTCAAAGATGGAAGACGAAAACACACAGTGCGCCATAGTAGCGACATAACAATCTCAACGTATCCAGGCCCTAAAGCTTACTATACTTTATTGTAGGCTATATCTTACTATAAATGGGACCTTGAAATGACAAAATGGACATTATGCTGTATTGAAGGAGACTTGAGACTTGTAATTGAGAGCATAAACTCATTACCTCATGTTTACTGAGGTAATAAATCAGTAGGGTAATATTCTCATAGACTTCTATATAATCAGTCTTTCTGCACTGGCTTTACTCTCCAGACCAGGAGGTTGCCGCTTGGCCTAAGTACAGACTCACAGAGCTGCTAGCATGGCAATAGACTGTCCTTATACATCTTTATTACACTGTAATTTGAAAGCTATATTGGTTATGTACTACCTCTGAATAGCAGTAGTCACTTTAGTAACACAGTAGTCGTGCCAACAGCTACAATATCATAGGTTTAATCAGAGTAAAGATAATGTAAAGTCAGTGGTAGCACCCTCATACTGCTATCAGCTGTACTTTAAATCAGTTTATTTACAGTAGGGAAAACACACAGGCTTTATGTGCTGTAGTCAATGGGAAAATATAAAGAGAAGAAAGGAAATTTCTGTCAAACTGAGTCATTGTTTGCATGTGTGATCAGCTGAGTTACATTTAAAATGCCAACCTCAATGACTGTCACCCTGCTCCTGTGTTTCCTATCTGCCTCAGAGTTTACCTTCAGATATCAAATTAATTACTAAACTCTGCCAATCGCTGCTGATTAGCAAAACACATTCTTCTCTTCACTCAAAAAAATGATTCAAGCCCTTCTTAGATGTGACACATTAATGTTTTGTTTGTCTAATGAATATATATCAATTAAAATCAAATCAAAAGTAGTTTAAGAAGTGTAACCTAAAATGTATTAATTTACTCCCCTGTCCTTCCCTTCAACCCAAAAAGAATGAGTTTCAGTTTTCCAATTCTATGTTTTTAGGTTGAACGAACACAATTTCTTTATTTTAGCTCTCCTTGACATAAATGAGTTGACGTAACTCAATTTAAATACAATACATACACTACTGGTCAAAAGTTTTAGAACACACCAACTTTTCCAGAATTTAATTGAAAATTATGCAGTTTAATGTCTCAGTGTACTCTGAAATTAATGCACATTTGCAACATTTAAAATTCTTTATTGAGCATGATAGTGTTTTGAAAGTAAAAAAAAAGATTCAAAATCACATTTTATGTTGGACTAAAGGACTAAAAAAAGACACAAAATGAGTGAAAAAAGACACAAAATGAGTGAAAAAAGACACAAAATGACCAAAAAAGACACAAAATGACTAAAAAAAGACACAAAATGACCAAAAAAGACACAAAATGACCAAAAAAGACACAAAATGACTTACAAAGACATGAAAAGAATTCAAAAATGGACAAAATAGCCCAAGACTCCATAGAGTTAAGTTGTTAACCCACTTCTTGTT
The DNA here is from genome assembly GCF_030273125.1 of Centropristis striata. NCBI lineage: Eukaryota > Metazoa > Chordata > Actinopteri > Perciformes > Serranidae > Centropristis > Centropristis striata. Next base: position 3,638,857 of record NC_081517.1, on the reverse strand, counting down.
CCCTGAAAAAGGCCTACTTGTATAATTCTGAAATGTACATTATTTTTCAGTTTTGGTTAAGCTTACCTTTTTTTATTTACCTCTGGCAGTTCATCACTTACCTTCGTACCATTTCAAGCTGTTCATTTGACGTGAACTGCTTGAATTTCAATAAAAAACTGGAAAAATTGGGGTGTTCTAAAACTTTTGACCGGTAGTATACATGTTTTTAATTTGAGTTCGACCAAAATGTAAAAAAGTGAGCTACATTAACTCAAATACATTCTATTGCATTTATGCACTTGTTTTGAGTTTGGGCTACATATATTTGTTGGATGGAAATTCTGCCCCCAATTTAATTGAGTTCATCCATTGAGTTATTTTTTTGAGTGTTCATGTTTATTTGTCCAGGTAACATGACGATGAGATGGAGGGGAATGACGATGAGAAGGATGAGCATGTTTCCTAACGATGATCCTGTCCAATCAGCCTTCACAGAGGACGCCATCAGGAACGAAATGGAGAATGGTAAGAGCCTGCACTCAAAAAAATAACTTGTTCCCAGAACAAAATAAAATTATGGAAATTATTTCCACCTAAATAAAATGCTTTAATTTAGCGAGAAACAGTTCTGTTGAGTGAACAAAATGTAAATATGTCGGGTCAACATGATGTATTTGCGTTACTGTTACTTAATTACCAGGGGTCAGTCCAACTAGATTTGTAAGGGTAATTGTAACATACTAACATAATTTTCTTGGGCCATTTAAACATGTATGACATTATTAAGAGTTACTTTATTTAATAGGATATTTACAACTACTTTTTAAAATAGTGAAGTACATGAATTAATTGTGCTGAACAAAACAAAACAAAGTTAGGTTTAAGTGATTTAGCCTAAAAGATTACCTTTATCATATGAAAATGAACATAATTGTAATTGTTCAGGAAATAAATAATTTTTAAACACAGTATTATATTCAGCAATTTAATTAGGTTGTTTTAACATAAAATATTCTAGTACATTTTAAAGTGTTGCATTTTATGCTAAAACAACATGTTTTAAAACTGTTCAACCACAAAACATCATTTTATTTAGTAGAAGCTACATGTTAGACTAAGGAGAAGGTAACAGACACCCAGTTTGCTTTTTTTGAGTGTGTGATGTGAAGTGTGACACCTGATCTACATTCTGCATGGTAATCTGTGTAAAGATAACAGGGAGGGTTGTCTTGCATCTTGTGTGTGATATAGAGGAACAGAACCTGGTTAAGGAGCTGGTTGCCCTGTCAACACGGGACCGAATTCGGGCCATTCGGGACCTTCCAATGAGCTTTGAAGAGAAGAAACATATCAGGTGGGTTGTTACTGACAAGCACTTAAAGGTGATAAGCTCTCTTCGGCAGTATCACCGAGTTAACCATTACACTCTGCTGAAGACCATAAAATAACGTTTTGTGTGCAAAGACAAAGTGGTATTGTGTTGCAATGTAGAGCACCAAACATTACATACAAGTGTGCAAACACACATATATATAGCACACACTGTTTCCTTGTTTCAAGGTAAATTACACAAGATAAAATGACAAAGTCCAGAGGTTGTTTTTCAGATGTTGTGTAATATTTCATCTAATGCAGGGGTGTCAAACTCAAATACACAATGGGCCAAAATTTAAAACTTGAATAAAATCGCGGGCCAACATTGAACAAATAAACCTTTTAATATATACCAAACATGTTTTGCTTTAACATTAAATATGGAACCAGCAACGCTTATAAACATACAATATATAACTAAATAGTGCAGACATGCAAAATCAAATTTCTAATAAAAAACACATCAATGTCATTAATTTATTAAATACAAATTAAATAACAATCGTATGCCTATTTTCTATTTGCATCCTTCTGATTTAAATATCAAAATAAAGTTTTTCAACAGGTTAATACATTTAAAAATAAAATAACAATAATAAATCTAGTATTAGCGGTAAATGCGCCGTATATATAATACCGGCGGGTCAGCTTTTACAGTTTAATAATAATATAATAATTTGGTATTGCCTCGCGGGCCAAATAAAATTACACTGCGGGCCAAATTTGGCCCACGGGCCAGAGTTTGACACCCCTGATCTAATGTATTTTATCAGGAGATATAGATTTTTTTTATAGGTACAAATGTCATTATCACACTTAATTATGTTCTTAATAACCTCCACAGGAGCCAAGTGCTGGCATTCAAGTCTTCCAAGAAATCTCGCCAGTTCACATGTTTTGCAGATTTCTCAGAGAATATGTCACTGGTAAGTAAACATTATGCAGCGCCATACTTAAAGGTGCTGTACTAGGGTGGACATTTCCTTCACATCAAAAAGGAGGACACTTTGCATATATGGGACACTCAGACAGATATTTGTTTGGTATGATCTGGTTTTAAGCAGAGTTGTACTCCGATTAGCTCGATGCTAGTCAGTGCTAGCATGTCTCTGATAGCTGCTTTGCCTTTGCTGCTCACATCTACATCACTTAGACATAATGTACAAAAATAAATTAAACTCATCCCTCTTACTTTTTGTAACAAACCCGTGTTCTCTTGCCCATTCCGGGTTAAAGGAGGTCTTTCGTTTGGCATTTTCAGACTTTCAGTCTGAGAGCTTGATTGACAGCCTGTTGTGGCGAATCAACACGTGGCTCATTTGAATATTCAAATTAGCCAATGGAACCAACGAAATTACTTATTTTAATTTAAAATATTTTTATTTGGACACATGTTCATTATGATCACAAAGTAGACAGTAGGTCCTTATTTTTAACAAACAAGAAGTGCAGGATTTAACAAATACAATTAACAATCCCTGACACAACAACACAGCTTTTTTGACACACATTTTTAGCAAATAAGTATTAAACTTACACTACCGGTCAAAAGTTTTAGAACACCCCAATTTTTCAATTTTTTATTGAAATTCAAGCAGTTCAAGTCAAATGAACAGCTTGAATCCATTTTTGAATTCTTTTCATGTCTTTGTAAGTCATTTTGTGTCTTTCTTTAGTCATTTTGTGTCTTTTTGTGTCTTTTTTTTTGTCATTTTGTGTCTTTTTTTTTGTCATTTTGTGTCTTTTTTTAGTCCTTTAGTCCAACATAAAATGTGATTTGCTCAATAAAGAATTTTAAATGTTGCAAATGTGCATTAATTTCAGAGTACACTGAGACATTAAACTGCATCATTTTCAATTAAATTCTGGAAAAGTTGGTATGTTCTAAAACTTTTGACCAGTAGTGTACAAGGTAACATGTCAAAAGAGGGACCTTTTTTGTTATTTTCTTAAAAGGAGGACAAATGAGTGTGGGCTTAAGGCTGTGTCTGCAGCCGGACAGGACATTTAAAAGCCTTTTAGGACTGTCAGTGTCCGGCCTAAAGATTCAGCATGCGTAGCAACTTGGTAAAGGTTAGCCATTGGCCCCAAGATGTCAGCATGGACGTCTGGCTAACCCCAGTGCATGAAGCAATAAGCTAGCCAGAAGGACATAAACACAGGGAGGGCAAACAGTTTTAGAGGGGGGGGCTCCCAAGTAATTAGTTATCTGATTCATAACCTATGTTTGTGTAGCACACATAACACCAGCTGTTCTCTCAGTCTTTCCGCAGGTGTGGCTACAGTCTGAGGTCAGCCAGGCAGACCCTGGAGCTGTGGCAAGGCATCATGAAAGAGATCGGGGGCAGGTTTGGGACTGGTGTCCTCACTTATTTCCTGTTCCTCAAGTGGCTGCTCATGTTCAACATTTTCTCCTTCCTGGTCAACTTTGGCTTCATCACCATCCCGCTGCTTGTTTATGACCACTCCCCCAACATACCCCAGAATGTGAGCTTCAGAGGACTGGAGCTACTGACTGGAGCTGTAAGTGGAGGATCTTACCACACTGTACAAAAAAAAACTTAGAATAAACACTCCCCAGTGGACATAGTAAAGCACTTAACTGCCAAAGAGCCAGCTATTTTATTAATGGAGAACAAAAGAGAGCTACAAATGAAGAGATTATTTGACGTACATTTGTTAACTGGCCGAAATGAACATCAATATTACTCTGTGCTTGCTGGATGTGTCAATATCAAGCAGCAAGCTCTGGGTCTGAAAAGCAAAACAAACACAAAAATATACTTAAAAGCTGCTTTTCTTAATGGCCAGCAGGGGGCGACTCTGCTGGTTCCAAAAGTAAGTCCAATTGTATGAGTATCAATGAGAAATAACTCCACTTTTTACTTGATTTATTACGCCAGTAAAGCTTTTCGTAAGTTTCGAGTCTTCTTATACATATGTAAATACATACAGTATGTGTGTGTGTATATACACTACCGGTCAAAAGTTTTAGAACACCACAATTTTTTAATTTTTTTTATTGAAATTCAAGCAGTTCAAGTCCAATGAACAGCTTGAAAGGGTACAAAGGTAAGTGGTGAACTTTCAGAGGTAAATAAAAAGGTAAGGTTAACCAAAACTGAAAAAGAATGTCCATTTCATAATTATAGAAAAAGGCCTTTTTCAGGGAACAAGAAATGGGTTAAAAACTTAAAGCAGTTATGCAGCAATAGAGGTTGATCAAGCCTTGAAAGTTGCTAAGTTGCTACCAATTCCTAAAGGTGTCCCAACTTTTCTTGATCACTTACAACCTACAAGTTGCTCCACATTTAAGGGAACTTCTGCAACAGAGTTGGGAAGAACTTTCTGAAGAATATTTGATTTCCATTGAGTGTGTTCAGCTGTTCTATCTGTTAAGGTGCTACTTCCATGAGTCAACAGTTTAGAATACATTTTCCTTTCTAAATTGATTCTATGATTTATTTTTTAACTTCAGTTGTTTATTTGTTATATGCATTAATTTCAGAGTACACTGAGACATTAAACTGCATCATTTCATTAAGATTCTGGAAAAGTTGGAGTGTTCTAAAACTTTTGACCAGTAGTGTATATATTATTGGATGTCTAATCAATATATAGACGCTCAGCAAAAATGTAACTGTGTTTGGGTTTCTCCAGGGTTACTTCAAATACACCGTCATGTACTACGGTGGCTACAGCAATGGAACCCTTGAGGGTCTGGTGGATTACAACATGCAGTTGGCCTATTTCTTTACCATTGCAGTCTACATGGTTCTGTGTGCAATTGCACTTATCTTCAGGTCAGTCCAATGGTCTGTGTAATGCAGATTACAATATTTGGGGTTTATTGTACATTTCCTTGAATTTACCCTTCTGATCTCAAGTCAGGTTTGTTTATTTGTCCCAATTTTTGCCTGCAGGTCGCCTAAAGTTTGTATCTAAAAACAAGCATATTACCTTTTTTCCCTACGCAGCATGGCCAGCTCATTCAGGAAAAACTATGTACTAGCAGACGCATCTTCCAACAGTGCGTGGCAGCTTCTGTGCAGCTGGGATTTTAGTATTACTAATGAGAGAGCAGTGAAACAGCGCAAGAACAATCTACGAGTCCAGCTCAAGGTGACTATTACTCTGTTACAGACTCCATTTAGTAGAGCAAGACACCAAGTGAAGAAAAAGATACATGTCATGAATTATATCTGAAACAAGCAAATCTGAATCACATGTTTAATATACACTACACAGCAAAATTGGGAGTGTTAATTCAACTCACAGAGTGTTAAATTTAACACTTTTCTGAGTTTATATAGTTCTGATGGATTCTGAGTTACAGTTACACTTTGAAATGTGTTAATATTGTATTGTATTTAATGTTTTATGACACCACATAAGTGCACTTTTAACTCGAAATTGTGTTATTCCTTTTCACTTGAGTGTTCATTTTTAACATCCATCGTATTAGTGTATTTTAAACACTAAAATCGTGTTATTCCTTTTCACTTTGAGTGTTAGTTTTTCACATTCATTGTGTTACTTTGACACATTAAAGTGTATTTTTAACCCTAAAATCATGTTATTTCCGTTCACTCATGTGATAATTAACATTCATTGTTTCGTTTTTACGATACATTAAAGGGGAATTTTGTCTTTAGCCTAACATACAAGTCACAAAATCTGAAAATCAACTCCAACTGAAGTGAATCTAACTCAGGTGATGTAACAACGCTGGCAGAGCTTTTTGATCACTAAAGTGTTAAAACAACTCCAAAATCAACACTCACCAACTCAAAATTATCAACACTGAAAAAACAACACTACAGATTTTGCTGTACAGTACATATCTTCAACTTTATATTTTCCAAGTTACCACTCTAAGTTAAGTAAGTAAATCAGTTGTAGCTGAAATGATATTTTCACAATAAGTTTTCAAAACATTTGAGGCTCTCTCAGATGCTAATTCCTGTACCTGCTCATTATTTATTTATTATCGTCATGTTTGTCCTCTTTCCATCTCTTCAGGAGTCTTTGTCAGAGAAGGCCCAGAGGGAGCTGCTAACCCTCTCTGAAAAGCTCAAGCACTTTGGGGTTCATCTGGGTTCCTGGCTCCTCTCCACTAGCTTGGCTGTTGGCTGTGCAACTAGCGTCTATTATCTCTGCCAGTATGAACAGAAGGTACACAAGTCAAGAATGCATTTTTTGTTTTATTGTTAAATTGTTAAATGATTGTTTTTCCTGGATATAGACTACAGAAAACAGAAAAAAAGGCGATTTCCCATCTGGGAGATGCATCTGGGAGAGTAATAACAGGAAAACAATTTCAGTTGCAAATCCCCTTGCTTTGCATGTGAAAAGAACCTGCATATCATAACACTTTATGGCATGATAAAGTATTTGGTCTTTGACTCCCCCATCAGCATGTGTCATGAGCTTGTAACTTACTGAAAGTAAGTGTCAAGTCATTTACTGGCAGCGCAGGGTTTCATTCATTTTATTGCACACAGCACTCGAAAAAATAACTTGTTCCCAGAACCAGGCTTGGAATTTCGTCATTTTAGGGGCAAGGCCATTTGGCCTTCCTCTTCACACTTATTTTAAGGGCACAAAGGCCACATGACAGGGCATAAAGGCCGTTTGGTTAAATTACGCTGGTTTTACCTTTCAGATTAATACCTTAACATTCTCATTCACCAAGAAACATTAATGCACAATATATTAAATATATTAGAAAGGACCTTTTTGGAAAATGACAAATGAACCTGTTTTGAAAAGACGGCAAATGCATATATTTTGAAAAGATGGCAAAATTAATCTCCTGCTGAGTTCATCTAAGAGTAAAGAAAGAGAAATGCCTCCTCCTGCCATAAAAAAGGAACCTGCTGAGGTGAAATTTACATCAGCTAAATGTCGAGCCCTTGTCCCTGAGGTAAGGAAGATGTTAGCGCTATCAACTAGCTAGCTATCGCTAGTTTTCATGACGCAAAAAGGTAACGTTAACGAGTCGACTTTAAATAGGCTAATATAATAGTAATTACCTATCAATAGTTCTTTCTATAAAAACGTAAATGTTAAGTCCTGTCAAATACTACCACATGCTTCAGTCACAACATATCAAAACAGCTTGTCCCGCTAGCTTACCTGTGCTGCACATCAACACATGGCTCATTTGAATATTCAAATGAGCCATGTGTTGATGCACATGTCTGAAGGAAGGGGAGTGGGTCGGGTTAGCGTTGTGTTTATACTGGAACTTTGACAGGAGCGCAAAGGCCACCTTGGTCGTAAATTGAACTACTACTAATTAGGAATGTGCACATTACTGCCACCTACTGCTCTGGAGTTGTAAGCAGAATTGATTTGCAATCTTAACCCATTAGAATTAAGTTGTTTTAACATAAAGTATTCTAGTACATTTTAAAGTGTTGCATTTTATGCTAAAACTACATGTTTTAAAACTGTTCAACCTCAAAACATAATTTTATTTAGTAGAAGCTACATGTTAGACTAAGGATAAGGTAACAGACACCCAGTTGGCTTTTTTTGAGTGAGTATTCATCGTTAATCGCGATCTTACTCTGTCTGTTATCTTTCTAGCGGTCAACAGATGCAGCCCACTGGTCTCTGCTCCAGGAGGCAGAGACTCTCCTGGTTCCCTTCGTGGTGTCTCTGATGAACCTGGTCGTCCCGCTCTTCTTCTCCCTCTTCAACAAGTTTGAGCACTACTCCAGCCAGCGCAAACAGATCTACGCTCTGGTAGTCAGGTTGGAAAGCAGGAACACCTATAGTTTCTGAATTAAAGGACATTAGCTCTTTATTTTACAATGAGTTAGGAAATTTAGCAGAACACGTTTATTTGCTTTCTTGTCAAGAGTTAGATGAGAAGGCATCATCTCATATCTGTCTGGTCAATATAAAGCTGGAGCCAGTAGCCAATAAATCTCTATAAAAAAGATTCTGCATATGAATGTAAACTCTTTAGACCAGCTATTCTCAACCTTGGGGTCGGGACCCCAATTGGGGTCGCGAGATGATATCTGGGGGTCGCCAAATCATTTTGGAAGTCAGCTCTGTCTCCACTGTGTTAAAGTGTTCATGTGTTAATGTGTTTTAGTCTTTTTGGTCATTTAATGTCTTTTTTTGGTCATTTCGTGTTTGTTTTTTTGTCATTTTGTGTGTTTTTTGGTCATTTTGTGACTTTTTTTGATCATCCTGTGGTCAATTTTGTGTGTTTTTTGGTCATTTTGTGTCTTTTTTTGATCATTTTGTGGTCAATTTGTGTCTTTTTTGGTAATTTTGTGTCTTTTTTGATCATTTTGTTTCTTTTTTTGGTCATTTTGTGTCTTTTCTGGTCATTTTGTGTCTTTTTTGACCATTTTGTTTCCTTTTTTTTGTCATTTTGTTTCTTTTTTTGGGTGATCTGAACTGTGCGCGCGAGATTCTGTTCAGTGAGCGGGGGTCGCGGACAACATGCATGTTAAATTGTGGGTCGCGACTCAAAAAGGTTGAGAACTACTGCTTTAGACAACTGGACCATCATGTTGTTAAAGAAAGTGTTACAGCTCAGTTTGAGCGGGCTAGAAACACAATTGCCCATTGGCAATCGTCTCATGATGATTTAGCTTCTTATTAGTTTAGCTAATTTAGATAATCTGGCTATTTGTGAAACAATCCAGTTGTAGATGCCACATCTCAATTTATGTATGTAAATTGTGTAGAGGAAGTTTTCGCCCAAAAATTGATTATTCAGATATTTGCTAGCAACACTGGAACCCCAGAAATACCAGTCCTTAAAGCTAAATTGTCATTAGACCAATAACCAATGGGTTCCAGGATTGTTGATTAGCTTAGCTTAGCATTGCATAGGACTATTCCCACATAACACCACAACAAGCCATTTTTATCCTGTTATTATCGTTATTTCTACACATTTTTGTGAAGGGTAAACCAACTACATTTAATATGTCAAATGTGTTACTTTCAGAGAGCCAGGTTAGCTTAATGCTAAGCAAGCTAACCAACTGCTGGCTCCAGCTTCATATTTACCTTACCCACATTAAACATGGTTTCAATCTTCTTATCTAACTCTTGGCAAGAGATCAATGAGCATATTTCCCAAAATATTGAATTATTCCTTCTAACCATCAACAATGTTTGAAATATTTTTTTTCTCTTTTTCCACTTCAAGAAACGTGTTACTCAAGCTGTCCATTCTGGCTGTCTTGTGTTACTACTGGATGAATGTGGTGGCAAACAAGTTTTCGGTATGTTTGACAGCTTTAAATACCAAAATTAGTCTTGTCAGTAGACATCAATATGCACATTCATGTTCTTAATGTAATCTCCACAGTGTTGGGAGTCCATGGTGGGACAGGCTTTGTATCGTCTGGTCATTGTTGATTTCCTTTTTCTGTTGCTGGGATCCTTCTTTGGAGAGTTTCTAAGCAAGTATGTGATACCTTTTCAGTTCGTATTCTTTAACAAATATCTTGTAGAAAAGGGGTAGATAAGCCTCAGATCTAAATTATATTCATCATTCTCTGTAACAGTGTGATTGGGACGAGATTACTGCCACGCCTGGGGGTTCCAGAGTTTGACGTAGCCAGAAATGTTCTTGAAATCATCTATGCCCAGACTCTGGCCTGGTAAGGACAATAAATTCAACAGTTACTACAGGATCTAACAACTCAATGGCATTTTAAAAAATCAGGATTTATGTTTTATCTCCTGGTCTCAATGCTAATTTACTGTTTGAATTAGGCTTACCCTTTTATTTTCTCTGTTTAGGATTGGAATCTACTTCTCTCCTCTGCTACCGGCCATCCAGATCCTCAAATTTTTCATCTTGTTTTACATAAAGAAGGTAAATGCAGGTTTATATGGTTTAGAGGTTGTAAACTGAACTGCCATAAGGAAATACAGCCAAAGGCAGATACAATGCCACTGCTGCCCAAGCTGCTCTGTATACTGTTTTAGGTTCACGTTACCCTATTTGTGCACCTGGTTCAATAATTGATTTAAATCCTTTAATTACACTGACAGCATGCTTTACTTTGTGTTATGGAAAAAGACAGGTAGGGTTTGGAATTTATGGAGTCAACCTTTTGGTTGCACTGTTCCAAGCAAGGTCAATCAATCCACAGTAAATTCATTCAGTACAATTTGTAATTTGAGCCAGGCTGGATCGGCTGTTGATGAATGTTTCATGAACATGCTGAATGACCTTTGAAGCAATGCTATTCAAAGCTCAGATGAGATCCTCATGTTCTCCATTATGGAGTGAAATAGATATGATGTTTAGGCTGAAATGAGCCCATGGTTCTGTCAACTTTATATGAGGTTCGGCAATGATAATGATTGATAAATGGTGTTTTTGTGTTACGTTTTTGTTAATTTGAGTGTGTTCCCAGGTCAGCCTGACCCAGAACTGCCAGCCTCCACGGCGGTCAGGCAGAGCAGCTCAGATGCAAACAATCTTCATCGCCCTCCTCTTCTTCCCCTGCTTTGTGGGAGCCCTGTCCATGGTTGCATACACTGCCTGGAGGTATGACAACATTACCTATTTCACCATTATAAACTTTTACACTAGGGCTGGGCGATATGGACCAAAAGTCATATCCTGATATATAGTACAGGCCAAAAGTTTGGACACACACCTACTCATTCAATGCGTTTTTCTTTATTTTCATGACTATTTACATTGTAGATTCTCACTGAAGGCGTCAAAACTATGAATGAACACATATGGAATTATGTACTTAACAAAAAAAGTGTGAAATAACTGAAAACATGTCTTGTATTTTAGATTCCTCAAAGTAACCACCCTTTGCTTACTAGAATATAAGACATGTTTTCAGTGATTTCACACTTTTTTGTTAAGTACATAATTCCACATGTGTTCATTCATAGTTTTGATGAATCTACAATGTAAATAGTCATGAAAATAAAGGAAACGCATTGAATGAGAAGGTGTGTCCAAACTTTTGGCCTGTACTGTATTTAGGCTGAATATTGACATACGATATAAATGTTTATCGCAAAATGAGAGCAAATGTTCAGTCAAAGTCAAATATGAGATGTCACAAGTAGTTTTATTGAAACCGTTTATTTAAGTGAACACAAATACTGTATAACAGGAGTACCTCTAAAAAAAAACAAAGCTCAAAAAGTGCACATTTAAATGGAAAAATATGTTAAATAAAAATAGCCTGTCAAATAAAATAGGCCAATCTTTTTCTGAAATAAATATATTCATATGAGAAAAGAATAACAAACATTACAAAAGAACTAAATATGACAAACCCTAGTAAGGGCAGCATTTATATATAAAGAAAGGAAAAAAAAGAACTATATCGATATATGCAATATGGTCTAATTCCATATCTCATTTAAGAATATATCGATATTTCTTTAATGTTGACATATCGCCCAGCCCTATTTGATACCACATGGTTTCAAAGAATATTATTCAACAATAACAAAATTAACCCATAAGAACCCACGGTGCCACGGGTGTAACAAACACTTTAAATCCTCTAGAATCTCCCATATTCAGCTTTATGCTTCACCTTAACTCATTAAATCCCAAAGCGACACATACTTAACACCCTGGGTGTGACTGGAAACAGAAATCTAAAAAAGTAGCTTAAACCCATTTAACAATTCTAATCCTTTATTGCATTTAACCCTATTAGGGTTTGTTATTTGTTTTTATTTATTATTGATTTATTATTATTTTGTTACTTAAAACCAAATCTGAAAAATAATTTGTTGTTACACTATTGCACTATTAATGTCACAATTTAAATATATGTTGTGGAGATGCAGAGAAAAGGGCAAATTTGTGTTTCTGTAAGCAGAAAAGGTGTTGAGTTTATTTATATTAAAATAAGAAATATCATAAAAAATAAATACCATAAACACCCAAGGTGACATATATGTCACATCGCAGATCTTTGACATTTAGGGGTAGTATTTTAAAAAAACAACATCAGAAATGTTCACTTGGTCTGTGGTATATCCCCCATAATTTTCGTTCAAGGATAAATAGGTCCGGGTTCTTATGGGTTAAATACACAAGTGCACAAATACCCCCCGAAACCAAACCTCTGTCTTGTTTTTTCCACTTTGTCGTCCTCTGAAGACTGACTCCCTCAGAGGAGTGTGGGCCTTTTCGAGGACTCAACAACACCTTCAGCGTGGTTGAAGTGTGGATGGATAGTCTGGAAACAATCTCTACTTCTGACTGGGCTGTGTGGATCTACCAAAATGTCATCCGAAGTGAAATCTTCTACTTTTTTATCTCACTAATCATCCTGTAAGTGAATAGTGCGTGTGTTATGTTGTGTATATGTTGTGTGTGTGTACAATATGGATTGTGTAAGCGCATATAAAATCCAGCTGTGGATCAGTTTTAGCTGAACACGTTTTCAATTTAAAATTAAAATTCAGGTTAACATGTTTGCCTCATGTCAGTATCGTAAACGTTATCTTTATCAAGGTAACACTGGCGACATTACTGCAAGTCTCGACAAAACCGGTATTTCAAATGACCCTAATTATATATCTAAAACAAGTTGAAGCTGCTGTGGTAAAGTTTTAGAGTAACTTACCGTGAGTTAAGCAGTGTAAACTGGGACACCAACAGACGGGAACATCACGGCAGTGTTAGTCAGCGAGCCGGCTGGCAGCTGTCCGTCCCGATGTAGCATGTAGCCTAGCTTGTTAGCTCCAGTAGCATAAGCTAGCTTGGTAGCTTCAAGCTAAATGGGCGTGTTTTGGCCGCCTCAGCGAGAGCTCTATGCCCATTTTTGGATTATCCGGGGGAGTTGGGCGGAGTCACCTTTGCCAAAATGGCGACTGTGGGAACGCCCACAAAGCTTCATTTGAGCTCTCCAGAACCCTATGGGTGACGTCACGGAGACTACGTCCATATTTTATACAGTCTATGATTTTCACTCACTCCGTGCCTGCAGATCAAACAACCATAATTTATTGTCTGGTTAGTCTGGTTATATTCTTCTCAGATGCTACTCTTGATCTGGTCAAAACAAGATCACCTCAAGGCCCATGTAGTAGCTGTTCTGGAGCTTTTCATCAAATCACATGATTTTCATCAGCAGAATATTTGAGTGTGTTTTGGATTTGCAGAAAAAAATTCTAAATGTACAGCTATGCTATGAGGCTGTTCTCAGGCTTTGCAGTGCAATTAGATAAATGCTAATGTTAGCATGCTAACAGACACATGTTCAGCAATTTTAATATGCTAAACCAGACATTTCTGTGGTTATCAAAATGTTACAATTAACTTTCATGAACTAAAACCACACTGTGAAAGGATAAAGTCCCTTTCGTCACTATCCTTGACAGTTTGCCATGGTAGCAACTTGTCAATCACATGGTAGCCACACCCTCAATGGGGCCATAATTTACCAAATTAACATCATGCTGTATTAAAGAAGACTTGAAACTAGTGATTGAGATCATAAATTCATTAAGAAAATCTTGATTGAGGTAAGAAATCAAGTAAGAAGAATGCTAATTTTCTCATAGACTTCTATACAGTAAGGCTTATTTTTGAAGCCAGTCACCCTTTGATGCCCATTAGAAATAATGCAGGTTAAAGGAACTTCCACATTGGCTTCATTTTTCAGACCCGGAGGCTATGTTCACTTTTTCTCCAGTCTATGATCCTAGAGTATTAGCATGCTAACATTCGCTAACTAGCACTAAACATTAATTCATAAGGATTCATCCTCAGGGGACCATGGACAGTATGTCATGACAATGCTTTTTGATAGAATTTAGATATTTTGTTTCTTAACCAGTTACCATTCGGGGTCCTTTTTTTTTTTTTTTTTTAAGAATTGGTGGTTGTGGGCAGTGGATGTTTAGGGGGAGATAGCAGGTCAATAATAAATGCCACATAGAGATTAGTGTGTCAAGTTGTTCTGGTCAAAAATATCTAATAAAAAATTACTTAATTAATTATTCATTGAAACCTATAAGGGTATATAAAGGGTCATAACCATAGACTATATAAAAAAAACATTACTATTGCACATTCTGAAGTCCATTTTGATGTTCAACTATGTCCCATAAGTTGTTGCAGCATCTTTAGTATACTCCTAAAATTGAGCCTGCTACGCCCTCTGGAAGAAAAAACAAAACAAAACACCTCTGAATAATAACTGGTTAAATGTACTCTATGTACATGCTTTAATGTTGTTATACATGTCAATAGAATATGAGCCATACAGAAAAGGAAGTGTGCAAAATGTTTGGTGTTGTCTGGAAAGAAAAGATTACTCATTTATTGTGACTATATTAAGAAATCTCAAGGTAACGTGTCAATAAAATGGATAATTAGGCATGTTGTGTATGTACTACTGTGATAGACTGTCATGTCTAGAGCAGTAACCTTTCAGTTGGTTGAGTTAAAGGTTTCCTGGGACATTATCAGTAAATCAGCCATGCAGAGTAACTATGGTGCTAAATTCAGCCACATAAAAGCTGCATCACACCAAGCAGTCACTATGTGGCCGATCCTTTACTCACATTCATTTGACTAACAAAACATACGGACAAAGACTGGATGTGCAATCAGCTTGGGTTCGCGTGTGTGTATTTATATATGATTTTACATCTTTGTGTCATTATGCAAAGTGTGTTTACAATATTATGTCATTGATGTTGTCACATTTTCCTACTCAGCGTGACTATATACATCTTCTGGCAAATCACTCAGGGCCGCAAGCGGCTTATTGGTCTACTGAGACAGCAGATTGTTAATGTGAGTGTGTTTTTACACTATGCTTTAGCTTTTATTTGGTACCATGCCTGTTTATCCCTTGGCTGCATTTTAAAGTCAATCTGTCTCTCTCTTCCTTTTTCTCTCACCAGGAAGGGAAAGACAAGTCCTTTTTGTTAGAGAAACTCCAGAACCTGCAGAAGTCTCAGCCTGATAAGAAATCCAAACAGAAGAAACAAAAAAAGGTTTGCTGAAGAGATCCTTTTATTCACATTTATATATATATATATATATTTATATATATATATATATATATATATATATATATATATATATATATATATAGCCTATATACACTATTGGTCAAAAGTTTTAGAACACACCAACTTTTCCAGAATTTAATTGAAAATGATGCAGTTTAATGTCTCAGTGTACTCTGAAATTAATGCACATTTGCAACATTTAAAATTCTTTATTAAGCATGATAGTGTTTTGAAAGTAAAAAAAAGATTCAAAATCAAATTTTATGTTGGACTAAAGGACTAAAAAAAGACACAAAATAACTAAAAAAAGACACCAAAAGACACAAAATGACTAAAAAAAGACACAAAATGACCAAAAAAAGACACAAGATGACTTACAAAGACATGAAAATAATTCAAAAATGGAAAAAAAATAGCCCAAGACTCCATAGAGTTAAGTTGTTAACCCATTTCTTGTTCCCTGAAAAAGGCCTACTTATATAATTCTGAAATGTACATTATTTTTCAGTTTTGGTTAAGCTTACCTTTTTTTATTTACCTCTGGCAGTTCACCACTTACCTTTGTACCCTTTCAAGCTGTTCATTTGACTTGAACTGCTTGAATTTCAATAAAAAACTGGAAAAGTTGGTGTGTTCTAAAACTTTTGACCGGTAGTGTATATATAATCTAAACTACGATAACTCTTTTTAGGACTACTTAAGATTAATTCTACATAAATATGCTGCGTCTTAAATAGGTGACGATTCAAATAGCTGGCTAATATGGTAAATTGGTGTATTTTAAGAGAGAAGCAGTTTTACAAACAGACCATATACCCGCCCCGACGGAGCGCTCAAAAAGGCGAGGGAACGCACCTAAGACGGGCCACTATCTAGCTGTCTCACTATTGGCTGGTGAAACACACTGTTTTAAGCGCAGGGCGGGACATCGTTCAGTCTGAGCAGACACCTCAACCTGAGAGGACGTGCGTGTTCTGGGTGCGAGCACAAAAGTTTTGAGAGCGCAGAGTTGAGATCTGAGCACGTAGACTTTAGATTTGAGCGCACACAGGACATATTTGAGTGCGAGTGAAATGTTTGTGTCCAAGAAGAGTTCGAGTGCAAAATGTGAGCATGAGGCAACATGGTCTCACAGAAATCCGTGAAATAGCCACGGATTTCGCTTAACTCAAAATCCGTGGAATAGCCACGGAATCACTCAAATTTCCGTGAAACTGACACGGATTTCGCTACAATGCAAGTTAATGACAGTCATATCCCGTGGCTATTGGTTTGTTCCAAGTCACGTGACTTTCTTTTTTTTTTAAAGATTATTTTTTTGGCATTTTACATGCTTTATTGAAAGTGAGAGACAGATAGAAAGGGGGTGACAGAGGGGAGGACATGCGGCAAAGGGAGCTCAGGCCGGATTCGAACCCGGCTCCACCGCAGCGAGGACTGTAGCCTCTATACATGGGGCGCATGTGTAACCCACTATGCTACGGACCACCCCAGTCACGTGACTTTCAAGGTCCCAGCGGTCAGAACAAAAAACATGGCGGACAGTTCTCTCATTTTTAGTGAAAAATCAATATTTTGACTTAGTTTCTGCATAAAAATGGATTTTGATCACATTTCTAGCGAGAAATATATGTTTTATTTTCTAAATATTCACTCAGTGAATGTACATAATCACTTTGTATGTTGGAATAGCCACGGGATATGACTGTCATTAACTTGCATTGTAGTGAAATCCGTGTCAGTTAAGCGGAAATTTGAGCGATTCCGTGGCTATTCCACGGATTTTGAGTTAAGCAAATCCGTGGCTATTTCACGGATTTCTGTGATCCCAGGTTGCATGTGGAGAACAAATCTGAGCACGAGAAAGACAAATTATGCTCTCAAACTGAAAATCTACGCTCTTGAATAAAGATAGGATAATTCTTCCATACAAATTGATCACCTTTTCATTCTGAGATTTGTTATCAACCTTTCTCCTCTTCTTCAGCACACCAGACGGCGTTCAGACGACCCCTCGGGCGGTCACTCCAACTCAAACGCCGTGGTTCAGGCGTTACTCGCCCGCCAGCAGCTTGAAAAGGACGAAGAGAGAAGCGGTGCTGGTGGAGTGCCCGTTCCTTCCGACATCTCCACCCCGAGCGCTCTGATCCAGGCCATGCAGGCCCGGCAGAGGGCCGAGGCTCAAGAGAGGGATGAATACTACAGCAGTGGATTTTCTGAGCGCTCTATCAGCACATCCAGCGCCGTCACACAGGTGATGCAAGCCAGACACGGAGCAGATGATGCACATGACTCACCATCTTCTGTGTCAAGTGTTATGATGCAGGTTATGCAAGCCAGACAGAGAGCAGAGGAGGAGGACAGGCATCAGAACCAAGCTCCTGCAGGCTCCAGCGCTCTCATACAGGCCATGTTGGCACGGCAACAGGCCCAGAATGAGTATGATGATGGTTACTAAGTGTTTGTCAGATTATAAATTCTGTTGTCACCCATAGATGAATCTGTATGAGCTAGGGCTGGGCGATATGGACCAAAAGTTATATCCTGATATATTTAGGCTCAATATTGATACATGATATATATCCTGATATTTTTATCACAAAGTGAGAGCAAATGTTCAGTCAAAGCCAAATATGACATATAAGTAGTTTTATTGAAACCGTTTATTTAAGTGAACATTAATACTGGGTAACACTTTACAATAACCATCATTTATAAATGGTAAACAGATAGTTTATTAATGTTTAATCAGCATTTATAAACTGTATATAGGCCATTTAGAATGGTAAATATATATTTTTATTAATGTTTAACTAACTAAATCATTTATAAATGGCAAATATATGGTATATTAATGTAAGTTTATCGTTATTTTATCATTAACAAACAATTAAATTATAATTAATAGTTTATTAATAGTTTTGGTTGCACTCATTATAACATTTTAAACACCATATTAAGTATGTTAATGATTTTGAAATGATTCATATACCTTTAAGAAATTGGTTTAAAACATTTAAAGATTAAATATGGATAGCATTTTGTAAATGGTTAATAATCGGTCTATAAACATCACTTAGTTGGTTATTGTAAAGTGTTACCTAATACTGTATAACAACAGGAGTACCTTTTAAAAAAATCAAAGCTCCATAAAGTGCACATTTAGAATAAAAAATATCTTCAATAAAAATAGCCTATGAAATAAAATAGGCCAATCTTTTTCTGAAATAAATATATTGATATGAGAAAAGAATAACTAACATTAGAAAAGAACAAAATATGACAAATCCTTGTTAGGGCAGTATTTATATATAAAGATTTTTGGTAACGCTTTATATTAAGGTCCTTGTAATAACCATTAATTAACAAGTAATAAGGCCCTTGTAAGTCCTTACAAGATGCTTATTAACATTACTGTGTGTTTATAAGCCTATATAAGTGTTAATAATGGCATTATAATACAGCATACAACAGAAGTACTTTTTTTACATTTATTTTTTAAATCAAAGCTCCTTATAGTGCACATTTAAATAGAAAAATATCTTAAATAAAAAAGCCAATGAAATAAAGTCGGCCAATCTTTTTGATTTTTGAGAAAAGAATACCGAACATTACAAAAGAACTAAATATGACAGACCCTAGTAAGGGCAGCATTTATATATAAAGAAATATTTTATTTTTTTTAACTATATTGACATATGCAATATGGTCTAATTCCATACAACTTTAAAAAATATATCGATATATTTTTTTATATCGATATATATATCGCCCAGCCCTAGTATGAGTTATTAATCCATAAATGGGGTGACTTTATCCAGAGTGCAATACATTGAATCTTGCTATATAATCCAAAAGAACAAAGTGGTAAGATATCTACTGTAGCAGAGCAAGAAGAGAGTGCAGGTCCACCTCTTCATGCACCTTTTATATATATTTTAATAGTATGACAGTATATGAGCCTTGTAAAATGAATAATATGACATATATACACTGGGCCTGATCTTGTGCCATTTCTAATGTAATTTCTGTACCATAAACACCAGTTGTTAATACTGTATATGTTCTCTGTGAAATGTAGATGAACACCAGATGCAAATAAAAGAAAGCCAAAAATAAATCTACCACTTTTAACTCATTATGCCAAAATAATCCAGAAAAAAACACTGTAAATTGAGTGGATTGTAATTTTGCAAACAATCTGTTAATACAACACTGCCCTCTGTAGGGATTATGTACACAATACCATGGGTTAGGCATTGAGTTTTAGGTTTTATCACACAATGATCAGTCATTCTTCAGCTATATTAAAGATCCCTTCCAAACATGTTTAAAACATATAAAAGTTCTCTGCTTTGAGCAATAGTAGTTTGTAGTAATAGTTTATCCCTGACATTTTTACTCTAAACTAATTCCAATTAAAAGCAAACGCCAAAACGTTTTTTTTTACTTTAATATCGAGCATAATTGTGTGAAACACTGAGAAAAAACACATTCAAAGCCTTGAGTTTTTGTTTTCCTCCTTTTAAAAGCATCACATTTTAATTACGTACTGTTATTAAAAGATTGTAAGTGTTTAAATGTATTTAAATGTTGGGTCTGTGTTATAAGTTTATCTGCAGTGATGCCTGATATGATGAAAAGTGTGTTGCAAATGCTTATTACAAGCTGTAAGTATAAGAGTAACTGAATGATATGGAAGCCCTGAGAGACAAGTGAGAACAACAAAAGTCTGGAGATACAAAAAAAAGTTTTATTGTCATGTCTTTGCTTTGGCTAGTAATGTATTTTAATCAGGGATAATAAACAGAAAAATCCTTTTTGACATATATTCAATTCAAGAAAACGACTGTAAAATACAACATATTTAACGTTCAAACTGAACTTTAGAGTGAATGGAGAAATTAAAACTCACCTGGAAGAAAACATTAATGGTTTTTAATCCTATTTAGAATATGGGGCAGTGGTGCAATTCACCCCCTTGTGGCTGAAATGAATATTACAACAACAAACACTAAAGCCCCTTTCATAGTGCCGTTTCATGCAGGTACATTTTCGGCTTTGTAACGTCTCGCCTACACTATGAACTCGCCAGAAGTGGGATGCCGGGATCAAATAATCCCACCAATATTCCGCCTCCAGAGGTACACTGCAAAAAAGCCAACTTGTATTTTTTGGCCTAAAACAGTGATTTAAGTTGGTAAAACTTGGAAATATAAATTATTGACATTTAGGGCAATAATGTAAGTTAGCACAACAAAGGAAGCCAGTTGTCTGCTCAAAAACAAGTTGGTGAGTTGTTGTTACTTATATCTTTAAGTTGGGGTTCACAACAAGGGACAATAGCTCTGCTAACTCTTATTTCTTTGTTGTGAAATGCGGGAAAGCGGTGAAATTCGGTCATTAGTGAAAGCTAGCGGCTAACTGATGCTAGCAGCTAACTGATGCTAGTGGCGCTGCTTGTTACAGCTACAAGAGTAGCCATTAGCGTATCAATGCTAACTCAAAATTGTGGTCACATTTCATAGCGCCGTTACAATCGTGCCACTTCAGCACATTGCAGAAGTTAGCAGAAGTAAGGACTAAAAGTTATTACAATGTAAAATTATAAATTAGTACAATTTACAGTTGAGTTGACAAAAATCTGAATTCAGAGTTGAGCAAACTCAAAAACAAAACTTAAAATATTTAGTTTAATTGTCCAACTTAAAATTTTATCGAAGTTTGTTGCCTTGAAATTTTGAGTTCATGTTGTGCGTGACGTCTGGCACACACCTCCCACTTGGTCCGACAGTCATCCAATCACTGTTCACTGCGGCTGCCGCTTATTGTAAACAAACCGGCATGCTAACTGTACACAGAGTATCCGTTGATGATCGTAAACAAACCAGAATCACTAACTGTGCACAGAGTGTCCGGTGCTTGTTTTAAACAAACAGAGGTCGCTAACTGAACACATGCTGCTGCAGCACATACACACTGTACTGCTAAGGAGCTAACTGTGTAGCCTATTAGCACTGTGCTACTGGGAAGCACTGCTGCTCGCTTTAGGTTAAATGACACGAAACGCTGTAATGCAAAACGTGTTGGATTAAAGGCTCCTCCCACTATCGTCTCCTGCCACTAACGCGAAAAGCCGACACAGATCTTTCTGGCAATATAGCGGGACATTTGCAGGACCGCACTATGAAAGGGGCTCCTAAATCCTAACAAAAAAACCCCCAGCTTTTCAGAGATAAAAAAAAATAATAATAAGGGCTTCCATAGTTGGTGAACATCCAACAGTAAAACGACAACTTTCCACAGCAATTCTGTGTACAAAAATGCCACACTTAAGAACTTATTCATAATTAACATGTGTAGGCACGTCATTTGCAGTAAGTATTTGTGGCTTTATTTCACAACGATGAAAAAAAAACAGTTCAGCAGTGACTAACTGCCACCCTGTCTTTGCATTGATTTATTGATTGACATGTTTAATAAGGCTGTTCACATCCGAGAGGCCTTGACTCTATTTATATGGGTTTACTTCACATGTTCTTTTAAATCTACATTGTCGTAGGTTATACAGACAGAAAAAACACCTCCATTGGTCAAATAAGCTCACACACGTCCACTTTTACCAGTTATCAGCCGGTTTGAAGCTCCTATGTGACCTGAAGCTGTGCGACTACCATCCTCAAATATAAGGCAGTGTTGGAATGATCAGGCGAAGCTAATGATGCAGCCTGAAATCCTGTTCGCTGTTCATCCCGTACTGAATGCTGCCCATATAAGGACAACAGAGAAGAAAGCCAGCAGCTCCTGTCCCAGCCCACTCAGCACTGCTCCTCCCCCAAAGATGCTGCAATGTCACTCAGGTCCAGGGAGCCGGCAGGTAGTGGAGTTTTCCTGCCACTTTTCAGGCTCTGGCTGGTATAAACCTCCACAGATTTGGAGATGGAGTGCAAGGAGCGTTCATGGAAAAATCCAAAAGCCTCCCGTGCGTGCTCCTCGCGGATGCTTTG
This sequence comes from Centropristis striata, assembly GCF_030273125.1. Classification (NCBI taxonomy): domain Eukaryota; kingdom Metazoa; phylum Chordata; class Actinopteri; order Perciformes; family Serranidae; genus Centropristis; species Centropristis striata. The sequence continues at coordinate 3,616,484 of NC_081517.1, read as the reverse complement.
CTCGAAGGTTTTCCGTTTGTGCCTGAACTCGATGACGGTCTTGGTGTAGGAGTTGAGGGTGGTGACCGACGCGCCCATGCAGCAGGTAAAGGACGCAGGCCATGCTGATAGAAAAGAACAAAAAAAAAAATTTGAAAAAGAGATAAATTCACCTTGTAATTCAGCCCATTCAGTGACTCTGTATGGACAATGTAAACCAGGGGTGTCAAACTCAAATACACAATGGGCCAAAATGTAAAACTTGAATAAAACCGCGGGCCAACATTGAACAAATAAACCTTTTAATATATACCAAACATGTTTTGCTTTAACATTAAATATGGAACCAGCAATGCTTATAAACATACAATATATAACTAAATAGTGCAGACATGCAAAATCAAATTTCAAATAAAAAACACATCAATGTCATTAATTTATTAAATAAATAAAAAATAAAAATCGTATGCGTCTTTTCTATTTGCATCCTTCTGATTTAAATATCAAAATAAACTTTTTCAACAGGTTAATAAATTCTGCCTTTCTTTTCGCCATTTTTGGGAAGAAATTTCCCAAAAGAAAGAAAGAAAGAAAAAAGAAAAAAGAAATCAAAAAAAAAAAAAATCAAAAAAAAAAAAAGAAATCAAAAAAAAAGAAGAAAGAAAGACATTTCTGGGAGACAGCTCTAGCTTGAGGTTGCTATGACGACTGTCACAGAGGAGCGTTTCTGGGTCCTGTCCTGATTGACGCGCCAAAACAACAGCAGAGCATTGTGGGATTTGTAGTATTAGCGGTAAATGTAAAGATAATAATTCGCCTCGCGGGCCAAATAAAATTACACTGCGGGCCAAATTTGGCCCGCGGGCCAGAGTTTGACACCCCTGATGTAAACTGTCAAAATCAACTAAGAAATGAATGCCTTCATAAATAAATTGTGAACCATTAAATGTATCAAAAATAATGCTAAAAATAATTTTAGATTTTGTTTTGGGGGGGGGGGGGGGTTCTTTTGTTTTGTTTTGTTTTAATTTGCTTTTTTTAATTTATTTTTTTGTATTAATTTCACTATTTATTAACTTTCCTATTGGCTATTCCTTTTTGTGTATTTAAAAAAAATGTATTTATAAAAAAATATTTTTTTCTATTTATTTAATTCTTACATTCATTCATTCATTCATTTATGTACTATTTTGCCCCCCAATTTATTTCCCCAAACTTATTTATTTCTGTGATATTTTCTTCATTAATTAAAATGTGTCATGGGGTAAAATTTTCCACCTGTTGGTTGACTGAAATCAGAGTAAATAATACATGTTGAAATTAATAAAAATAAAATAAATAAATAAAGGGAAAATTAAATTGAAAGGTAATTAAATAGGGGGATTAATAAAAAAAAAGTGAATACATAAAGAAAACAATTAAACTAAAAAATACATTTTATCTTTTAATTTTATCCATTTAAAAAAAATCAGTTTTGGTACATTTAATAGAAAGTATTTATTTATTTTTGAGTTTGGCAGCTTACGCCATCAATAACTCCACTGTTGGCTTTCAAATAGATGAAAAAAACAGTGAGCACTCGTGTCGGGACACAATTCAATATGCATTTGGACATTTTTCTCGTCAGTTATTTTGTTTGCTGAGATTAGTGTCAATCACTTTTAAGTCTTTCCGCTCCGTTCGAGCATGCTGGACCACATGTGAGATCATACAATCAAATCATTGTCTCGTGTACTTTTCCTGCGGGTTGGTTAATGCCTACAAAAGGTCAAGAATTGTTTAGCCTTCCAAAGGAATTCTCAGCATACTGTGCATATTGTAATGGAGTGAAATATCATCCCCTTATGCAATTCCAATCACGCCTGTATTGGAGCTTTGGACACCAAAGCCTAATCCTGCCGTAACATGACAGCTTTGGGCTTTTTTCATTAGAGACAGTGACACTGGGAGAGGTGAGAGCAGAGCTGGAACCAACTATTTGGGGCGACATGCAAGAAAGAAAGGAATTCCTTTATCTTGTCTAATAAAATCTTGAAAAGTGATCTGTTTCATTCTGAAGAGTCAGCTTTTTCAAAACCAACATGGCTCAGTTCAAAATTTTGTTTCAAAACAAAACTTCTCATCTCTTCTCTGACATGATTCTGACATCAGATGATTTGCTACCACTACACTTCATAATGATGTTTGTTCGAACAGAGATGTTTTTATTTTGTCTCTGCATAATGTACTTTATTACCTGTGTCTTTTTTTTTAATCTACTGCTGATTTTAATGAGTTTTCTCTTTCTTGTTTCTGGTTTCTGTAGCACTTTGAGATTTCTGTATGAAAAGTGCTTTTCAAATAAAATGTATTATTATTACATTTATTATAATAGGTGACACAATTAAACGTATTTTATAGAGCACTGCTTCATACACGGTCGGCCAAAAAGTTGGAATATTTTTGTTTTCAGATTAGGGCTGGGGGATATATATCGATATAAAAGATACAATACAGGCCAAATGTTTGGACACGCCTTCTCATTCAATGCGTTTGCTTTATTTTCATGACTATTTACATTTTAGATTCATCAAAACTATCAATGAACACATGTGGAATTAGGTACTTAACAAAAAAGTGTGAAATAACTGAAAACATGTCTTATATTCTAGTAAGCAAAGGGTGGTTACTTTGAGGAATCTAAAATACAAGACATGTTTTCAGTTATTTCACACTTTTTTTGTTAAGTACATAATTCCATATGTGTTCATTCATAGTTTTGATGCCTTCAGTGAGAATCTACAATGTAAATAGTCATGAAAATAAAGAAAACACATTGAATGACAAGGTGTGTCCAAACTTTTGGCCTGTACTGTATATGGATATATTTTTAAGATGTGATATGGAATTAGACCATATCGCATATATCGATATAGTTTAAAAAAAAATCTGGTAACGCTTTATATTAAGGTCCTTGTAATAACCATTAATTAACAAGTAATAAGGCATTGTTCTCGCTTTAGATCCCTTTAGCTGCAAAAAGCATAGTTAACCGTTAACAAGTGCATAGTTAACTTATAATAGATGAGCAATAAAGTATATTTTAATATCAATAAGCAAACAAAAGATTAATAAAGGCATGGCAAAGACATAATGGGTGGGTTATGGGTGTTTGTAATGCTATTATGAAGAATTATAAGATACTCATGAGGCTTTTATTAATGTTCTTATTATAAATCAGTTATAGCCTGCTATTAGCTGTATTATAATGCCATTATTAACACTTATATAGGCTTATAAACACACAGTAATGTTAATAAGCATCTTGTAAGGACTTACAAGGGCCTTATTACTTGTTAATTAATGGTTATTACAAGGACCTTAATATAAAGCGTTACCAAAAATCTTTATATATAAATACTGCCCTAACTAGGGTTTGTCATATTTTGTTCTTTTCTAATGTTCGTTATTCTTTTCTCATATGAATATATTTATTTCAGAAAAAGATTAGCCTATTTTATTTCATAGGCTATTTTTATTGAAGATATTTTTTATTCTAAATGTGCACTTTATGGAGCTTTGATTTTTTAAAAAGGTACTCCTGTTATACAGTATTAAAGTTCACTTAAATAAACCGTTTCAATAAAACTACTTGTGACATGTCATATTTTTCTTTGGCTTTGACTGAACATTTGCTCTCAATTTGCGATAAAAAATATCAAGATGTATGTCGTATATCGATATTCAGCCTAAATATATCGGGATAAGATTTTTGGTGCATATCGCCCAGCCCTATTTCAGATACGATCCTCTTTTTTTTTTTTTTCAAACTTCTCTTCATTGGGTTTTTTTCTTTCGTTCACATACAAAAACAAAGAATGTACGTGTTAATTTATGCTTAAAATCAACACGAAAGAGCAGAATGACAGTAGAAAAATAAAGCAATAAAAAAAACCTACAAAAAAAAAAAAAAAACCTAGGTGGAGTCAAATCAAATATCAAAACAAAAATAAGGTTTACAAATAAAATAGATTTAAATATTAATAATACAACTCGGAGGATGTCAGGTTTTCCAAAATTTACATTTGTTAATTTTTGATCCAATCCTCTTTTAATAGTGGTTTCATTTTCATTGTGATATGTTTGGAAGAGAACTTTATTTGTCTTTTTTTTTATTTTTATCTCTAACTCTGTTTTGGATTGAGTTTTTATTACTATTTTATTCTATTTTATTTTTATTGTTTTACTGTTTTTAGTATTTTATTCTTTTTATTGTTTTTATTTATATCCAGTTGTGTATGATTTATTCTATTTTAATAACTGTACAGCACTTTGGTCAACTGAGGTTGTTTTTAAATGTGCTCTATAAATAAACTTTGACTTGACTTGACTTGACTTATGAGCGACCGTGTATAATAGTGGTGAACAAACATAGTATGATCTTTGAGCTGTGGAGTTGTTGAGAATTTATTTGACTGAATAAAAGAATAAATAAGTCAATACAGGTTAAAATATAAGTTAACAGTAATATTATTAAAAACAGTTCATGTGTGTCATATGTGATTAGAAAGAGACATTTAATTTCATTGATTTGGAGTTACATTAAAAAAGACTTCATTTCCCAAGATGCTCTAGGAGCAGACGTAACGTACGTGATTACGTCAGAGTTTGTTGTGTTAGCAAGAAATGTGGAGTCACGGCATGAACGCACACGCTGTATGTTTTTGCTCTTCTTTATTTTTCACTAAAGATCGTCTGATCATGAAAGGAAAGGTCTCGCTTCATTATTTTTTAGTTAAGGATTTTCTGCTACAGGAGTCATACCAGAAAGACCAGCCGTAGTCCCAGTTGTAGGGCCTCCAGTCAGGTGGACCGTGGCTCACAGTGACCTGGAAGACCTGTGTGTACATCACATGAGCCACCATGCCAAGAAGACCTGAAATAATAATGCAGGAGATAAGTTGTTAGGTGTTGTTCATGGTCAAAATTAGAAATATTATGCTTCAGAGCAAGGTAATTATAGTTAACGAAAACTAACGAAATAACGAAAACTAGAATTGAAAAAACATTTTCGTTAACTGAAATAAAAATAAAAACTAGAGTTTTAAAAAAAAACGATAACTAACTGAAACTGTATTGTGTGGTTACAAAACTAACTAAAACTAACTAAAATTACAGTGAAAATGTCTTTAGTTTTCGTTTTTTCAACTTTTTCCATTCATAATTCAGTGTTTCTATTTTAACATGCAACACATGGTAAATATGTTTACTGAGACTGGGATGTTTACACTAGAACCAAAATTCAAAACACCCAGAACTGTAAGAGTTAATAACCTTATTGGGGCTGAGATGATAAACCAAAGGAGATAAAGACAAAATTTATTATGACCTCTTTGAATCTGGCACCCAACACATAGCCCATTACAAAAAAACTAAAACTAACACTAAAACTAATAAAAACTAAACTAAAACTAAGCATTTTCAAAAAATAAAAACTAAACTAAAAATAGAAAACTCACTGTAAAAACTAACTAAAGCAAACTGAATTTGAAGACAAAAATAAAATACGAAAATAAAACCAAAACTAATGAAAAATCCAAAACTATTATAAACTTGCTTCAGAGTTGGTGCAGACTTTTCATGTTCAAACAAATATGCAGATATGGAAACAAAATATTGAGCTCCTGATAGCATCCAAATAGTTCATCCTGCCCAGCTGATGGAATATAATATGTTATGCACGTCTTTTTATCAAGTGGAGGAAACTGGAGAAACAATCGTGTCCAGTAGTCAGGCGACTTAGGACCAGATTTAAGAAGAACGGGGACACACCGGACAAAAGCACCAACATTTTTTCCACATGCTCTCTATCACTATAGGTTTCAATTTTTGGTGGGAGCCACTTCATCAAGATTGTGGATCGGAGATGGCAGCCATATAAAGTCTATGAGAACCAATATATCTTCTAAGCCAGTAGTTCTCAACCTTTTTGAGTCACGACCCCCAATTTAACATGCATGTTGTCCGCGACCCCCGCTCACTGAACAGAATTTCACACGCACAGTTGAGATCACCCAAAAAAGAAACCAAATGACCAAAAAAAGTAAACAAAATGATCAAAAAAGACACAAAATTACCACAATATGATCAAAAAGACACAAAATGACCAAAAAAGACACAAAATGACCAGAAAAGACACAAAATGACCAAAAAAAGACACAAAATTACCAAAAAAGACACAAAATAACCAAAAAAGACACAAAATGACCCAAAAAAGAAACAAAATTACCAAAAAAAGACACAAAATTACCAAAAAAGACACAAACTGACCAGAAAAGACACAAAATGACCACAAAATGATCAGAAAGACACAAAATGACCAGAAAAGACACAAAATGACCACAAAATGATCAAAAAGACACAAAATGACCAGAAAAGACACAAAATGACCAAAAGTACACAAATTGACCAAAAAAGACACAAAATGACCAAAAAAGACACTAAATGACCCAAAAAAGAAACAAAATTACCAAAAAAAGACACTAAATTACCAAAAAGACACAAACTGACAAAAAAAAAGACACAAAATTAGTAAAAAAAAACAAAAAATGACAAAAAAACACACAAAATGACCAGAAAAAGACATTAAATGACCAAAAAGACTAAAACACATTAACACATGAACACTTTAACACAGTGGAGACAGAGCTGACTTCCAAAATGATTTGGCGACCCCCAGAAATCATCTCGCGACCCCAAGGTTGAGAATAGCTGTTCTAAGCCACTCAGAAGGTGAATCTTGGTGTCAAAATATACATTTTCTGGGTCAAGGAATCATTTAAAGCTATTGAGAATATCACTAGATGACTCACTGTAAATAATTTGTTGATCAAGATCTGACATGAGATGAAAGTGTTCCCTTGATTTTTTTTGAGCAGTGTACATTGCAGCTAATCCAAACTCTCCCGTGAACATAGATTCAAAACATTTTCAACTCAGGATTCCCTGCAGCAGCACTCGAAGACCTACCAGTCTGGGTGAAATGAAAAAAACTATTTGATCAAATAATCATCTAGTGATGTTCTCAATAGCTTCAAATAATTCCTTGACCCAAAAAACTGTATATTTTGACACAAAGATTGACCTTCTAAGTGGCTTAGAAGATATATTGGTTCTCATAGACTTTATATGGCTGCCATCTCCGATCCGCAATCTTGATGAAGTGGCTCCTACCAAAAATCAAAACCTATGGTGATAGAGAGCATGTGGGAAAAATGCAACATGATCTCACAGAAATCCGTGAAATAGCCACGGATTTCGCTTAACTCAAAATCCGTGGAATAGCCACGGAATCGCTCAAGTTTCCGTGAAACTGACACGGATTTCGCTACAATGCAAGTTAATGACAGTCATATCCCGAGGCTATTCCAACATACAAAGTGATTATGTACATTCATTGAGTGAATATTTAGAAAATAAAACATATATTTCTCCCTAGAAATGTGATCAAAATCCATTTTTATGCAGAAACAAAATCAAAATATTAATTTTTTCACTAAAAATTAGAGAACTGTCCGCCATGTTTTTTGTTCTGACCGCCGGAACCTTGAAAGTCACGTGACTTGGAACAAACCAATAGGAACAAATATCCATGGGATGGCCACGGGATATGACTGTATTTAACTTGCATTGTAGCGAAATCCGTGTCAGTTTCACGGAAATTTGAGCGATTCCGTGGCTATTTCACGGATTACTGTGAGACCAGGTTAAAAAAATGTGGTGCTTTTGTCCGGCGTGTCCCCTTTATTTGGCTAAGCCGCCTAACTATACTAAATCACAAGCAATAAAATCAAACTTTGTGTTGATAATAAAATAAATGTGTCTACCTGAGAGCACCGTGAAGACGGCAGCGAAGGCATTGAGCTTGAGTCCATCGATGATGTTGCTGGAGTGGACGAGGTCGACACACATGAGGCCGAAGCCCACCACCAGCAGAATAATGTACAGCATCTCAGAAACCAGCGACAGCCACAACATCCCTGCACAACGGGCACATATGGTTATGATGACATTAGGTATTCACATTTTAATATCATGGTATAACATAACTTACAGCATGGGTCTGAAACTCGCGGCCCGTGGGCCAATTGTGGCCCTCGTGACGATATTTTGTGGCCCCCACCTTGATATGAAAGTTTAATGTGAGTTTTATATGAATGGCACTTTACCCTGTTGAGTGTGGAAGGTCCCCTTAATTACTTTTTTTGGGTAATTTTGTGTCTTTTTTTGGTAATTTCGTGTCTTTTTAAAATGATTTTGTGCCTTTTTTAATAATTGTGTGTCTTTTTAAATCATTTTGTGTCTTTTTTTGGTCATTATGTTTCTTTTTTAAGTAATGTAGTTGTTTTTTTTAACGTGTTGTGTGTGGAAGGTCCCATTAATTACTTTTTGGGGTAATTTTGTGTCTTTTTTTGGTAATTTTGTGTCTTTTAAAAAATAATTTCTGTCTTTTTTTAATAATTGTGTGTCTTTTTGAATAATTTTGTGTCTTTTTCAATACTTCTGTGTCTTTTAAAATAATTTTGTGTCTTTTTTAATAATTGTGTCTTTTTTGTTAATTCTGTGTCTTTTTAAAATAATTTTGTGTCTTTTTTGGGTCATTTTGTGTCTTTTTTTAGTCATTTTGTGTCTTTTTTGGGTCATTTTGTTTCTTTTTTTAAGTAATTTAGTTTTTTTCTGTCATCTTATGTTTTTTGGGGCATTTTGTGTCTCTTTTGGGTCATTTTGTGTCTCTTTTGGTAATTCTGTGTATTTTTTGGTCATTTTGTGTATTTTTTGGGTCATTTTTTTAATTTTATTTTTAATTTTGTGTCTTTTTTGGTAATTCTGTGTCTTTTTTGGTCATTTTGTGTCTTTTAAAAAAAAAGTAATTTAGTGTTTCTTCAGTCATTTTGTGTCTTTTTCTGGCCATTTTGTGTCTTTTTTGGTCATTTTGTGTCTTTTTTGGGTCATTCTGTGTCTCTTTTGGTAATTCTGTGTACTTTTTGGTCATTTTGTGTCTTTTTTTTTTAATTTTGTGTCTTTTTTGGTAATTCTGTGTCTTTTTTGGTCATTTTCTGTCTTTTAAAAAAAAGTAATTTAGTGTTTTTTTCAGTCATTTTATGTCTTTTTCTGGCCATTTTGTGTCTTTTTTTGTCATTTTGTGTCTTTTTTTAGTAAGTTTGTGTCTTTTTTTGGTCATTTTGATTCTGCCTCCAGCGGCCCCCAGGTGATTTGAGTTTGAGACCCCTGACTTACAGTATGTTGCAATCACTCCACAGTCAGCCTACTCAGTGTAACTATTGCAAGTATTATTGCATGTCATTTTACTGATGTTGAACGGGGCACTAATCACATTGTGTGAATCTTATCTGTACAACTTAAAACAGACAGCGATTTGTTTTGGACTAGTGGACAATTTAGATCTAATCCAGCATCTCAGTGTCTCCTCTGGCAGCTAATAGAGGGCTGGTGTAAATATGTCAGACTGCTGAATCTCAAGTGATGTCAGAGCTCTGCAACGCCAAATCTTATTCAGCCGGCCAATGACTCCAGCCAAGCGTAATCACATCTCCATTGCAGTCTGCCTCTCATCTTTCTTTCAATTCAGTCACTGCACAAAGTGACAGGAAGTGAGTGTTTCTCAAATTACAGTATCAACACAGCTGAAAATCCTAAAAGTTAACACCAAATGTGTTTTCAGCTAGGGCTGGGCGATACGGACCAAAAGTCATATCCAGATATATTTAGGCTGAATATCAATATATGATATATTTATATTTTTATCATAAAGTGAGAGCAAATGTTCAGTCAAAGTCAAATTTGACGTCACAAGTAGTTTTATTGAAACTTTTTATGTAATTGAACATAAATACTGGAGTACCTTTTAAAGAAAATAGCCTATGAAATAAAATAGGCCAATCTTTTTCTGAAATAAATCTATTTATAGGAGAAAAGAATAAATAACATTACAAAATAACTAAATGTGACAAACCCTGGTAAGCATTTATATATAAAGAAAGAAAAAAACTATATTGATATATGCGATATGGTCTAATTCCATATCATATTTAAAAATATATCGATATACTTATATCGATATATCATCCAGCCCTATTTGAGGCCCACAGGTGAAATTGCAACATTTGAAACTGTCTAATAGTAAGTAATAGTATCTATTCCTGGCTACATGATGACAAACCCCAGATTCGAGACTATTTCATGGCAATATTTTTGGCGGGAAAATAGTAAGACTGTATAACAATAGGTGTTTCATAGCTTCATAAAGTGCACATTTAAATAAAAAAATATCTTCAATGAAAATGGTCTTTGAAATAAAATAGGCCAATCTTTTTATGAAATAAATATATGTATATGAGAAAAGAATAACGAACATTACAAAAGAACTAAATATGACAAACCCTAGTAAGGGCAGCATTTATATATAAAGAAAGAAGAAACATTTGAACTATATCGATATATGCGATATGGTCTAATTCCATATCACATTTAAAAATATATCGATATACTCTTATATCGATATATCGCCCAGCCCTATTTCTTGTGAGATTGTTCAAGAACTTTTCATCATGTTGGACACTCACCTTTCTCTGAGGCAGGGGCCAAGTCAAGGAAGCTTCTGCACATCTCACCTACAGCAGAAAAACAACATATTTATCATGAGTTGCAGTGGTGGACACGGGCCTCATGCCTCCATGGTTGAAAAAAGTGCGCTGAAGTGCCTCTAGAGTGGTGAAAACGAGAGGAAGTGCCTTATTGGCTGCCCTTTACATGTGCAAAAAATGATTTGGTGCCCTCTAGGGTTCCCCTTCATACAATAAATTATGATGATGTGCCCTCTAGTGCAAGAAAATTCAATAACGTGCCTTAACGAGTGCCCTTTTAGTGCCCTTTTTCCTGTTTGGTGCCTCCGTGGTTGAAAAAGCGTGCAAAAGTGCCCTCTAGAGTGGTGAAAATGAGAGAAAGTGCCTTATTGGCCACCCTTTACACACTGCAAAAAAAAGAAAAGTTGGGTGAACTCAAAATTTCAAGGCAACAAACTTCGATAAAATTTTAAGTTGGACAATTAAACTAAATATTTTAAGTTTGGTTTTTGAGTTTGCACAACTCTGAATTCAGATTTTTGTCAACTCAACTGTAAGTTGTACTAACTTATAATTTACATTGTAATAACTTTTAATCCTTACTTCTGCTAACTTCTGCATTTCACAACAAATAAAGAAGAGTTATCAGAACTATTGTCCCTTGTTTTGAACCCCAACTTAAAGATATAAGTAACAACAACTCACAAACTTGTTTTTGAGCAGACAACTGGCTTCCTTTGTTGTGCTAACTTACATTTTTGCCAATTTATATTTCCAAGTTTTACCAACTTAAATCACTGTTTTAGGCCAAAAAATACAAGATGGCTTTTTTGCAGTGCACATGAAAAAACTTCTTGATTGCCCTCTAGGGTGCCCCTTCATACAATAAATGATGATGATGTGCCCTCTAGAGATTCTATAATACCGCATCACCCAACTGTTAATAATGTCATGTGAGATATTTGCTCTCATTTAGCTCTCAAAGTGCACAAAATAGATGCATTTTACTTGAAAATGTACACATTTTCTCCCAGGGGGGCATGCCCCCCGGACCCCCCTAGATGGTTTGGTTCGATACTTTTAACTGTCAGTACCATATCATTAATAAGTTTGATCTGGATCTCCTTTTAACTTAATGCTAATATTTAATCATACATGATGCATCATAGCTTTTTGCGTGCTGGTGGGGCTCCATGTTGTGCAGAATGTGCCCTTTTTATTTTTTCGCCCCCGCCCTTCTAACAGTCTGAGTCCGCCACTGATGAGTTGGCACAGCGAGGTAGCAGTGGGATCTTTCTGTTGAATTTACCATGTGGCAGTTCAGAAACAGGTTTGTTTGGGCTTGGGTTCAGAGGACATGTGAATTGTTTAAGAGGTCAGAGGGGACCGGTTTGGGATTATTCAAAACTGGATAAATAAATGCTCTTATGACTGAAGTAATACAGGCCTCAGGCCAAGTCCTAATCTGTGTTTAATTCCCAATTTCTGCCCAGGTGTGTCTCTCTGGATCGGCTTAGATACAATATGACCTCCTGCCCGACGACCAGGCAGCAACAGCATATTTAGAGTTCATAAGTTCAAAAATGAATAAACAGAATGTTGAATAAGAGGCACATGTCAGAAATGCAGCTTTTTTTGGGCTTCTGATTCAGTGTCACCAGCTGGTGTGTTGGCAATGCCGCTCAACATCTGGTCCTTATCCTACTGAAATACAGGTACTTTGCATAGAATACCAATGACAGAGTAGAAAAGAGATATTATCCTTCAGGAAAGAAGATGTGCTGTAATTACACGCCTGCCTGTCAGAGTGAGACGTCACAGTAAGACGTAATGAAAGCTCGTGTCAAATCAACAGCCAGAATGTAAAAAAATGACCCTTGACACGGCACATTCATACAGATGGGATGCTTTCTGTCTGTCATCTGCCTAGCGGAGCGTGTCGCTGGATTTCTTGTAAGTTCAACACTTTAATCAGGTAGAAGCAGTGTGGCAACAGCTGTTTTGAGGAAAAACTCATCAAGGACCCTGTTACATAATCCTTATTAACTCAAGCTGTCTCCATCCCCCTCTCCATCGTACAGCCACTTGATGAGATAGACATGTGTGAATTCCTGTTTGAGTAATCTCAATATGTGATTCATTTCTAGTCTAGAGCAGTAGTTCTCAATCTTTTTGAGTCGCGACCCCCAATTTAACATGCATGTTGACCGTGACCCCCGCTCACTGAACAGAATCTCACACGCACAGTTCAGATCACCCAAAAAAGAAAAAATTACCTAAAAAAATTACCAAAAAAGACACAAAATGACCAGAAAAGACAGAAAATGACCAAAAAATGAAACAAAATAACCAAAAAATGAAACAAAATGACCAAAAAAGACACAAAATGATCAAAAAAAGACACAAAATGATAAAAAAAAAAAGACAGAAAATGGCCAAAAAAAGACACAAAATGACCAGAAAAGACAGAAAATGACCAAAAAAGAAACAAAATGATCAAAAAAAGACACAAAATGACCAAAAAAAGATACAAAATGACCCAAAAATACACAAAATGACCAAAAAAGACACAAAATGACAAACAAAAAAACCCCACAAAATGACCAAAAAAGGACATTAAGTGACCAAAAACACATTCACACATGCACACTTTAATACAGTGGAGACAGAGCTGACTTGGCGACCCCCAGAAATCATTTCGCGACCCCAAATGGGGTCCTGACCCCAAGGTTGAGAATAGCTGGTCTAGAGCACCATGAACATAATTATTATTAGCACATTATCACAGTCAAAGTTCTATAGAATTTGGCAAACATTTATTGATTATTTTAACCAGAACACATAGTCTGAGGGCAAGTTATAGAAGTGCTCTTAATAGAAGGATTTTTCAATTTTTTCAATTTATTTTTATTCCTGTCTGTTTATTTTTTATTTTTTTATTTTTAACTTTTGAAGAGTGTATATATATGGGTACACACATACACACACACACACACACACACACACACATATATATAATTAAATTAATTTTCGACATCTGTCTACTTTTCATTTTGAGATACATAAGTTAATACAACTTAAATTACCTTTTTATGTAAACGTGTACTTAATGTGTATGGTGTCTGTAGTGTCTGATATATTTTATGTTCAAAATGAGGAAAATCGATAAAAAGAGTTGGGAAAAAAAGAAAAAAGAGAATTAATCAGAGAGGACTAATCCAGCCTGATTGTCCCTTTGACCTGAACTTTTACCCCCTTCTGTTAAACGTCACCTTTGAAACTCACGCTCCCCTCTGAGCCCCTTTTATTAAATGGCGAAACCACAATGTCACCAATTTCTTTCCCATTTCGCTGAGTGAAAAAGTTAAGACCAAACACATCATTCTCCATTTTCTCGTCCCTTTGGCTTAAGCTGGGAAGCAATCACATTCAGCCCCTATCAAGTGCTTCACAGCCTCCCACTTAGAGCCTGAGACCAATCACACAATACTGAGTCTAGAGTGTGAGTGCTCCTACTCTTTGCTTTTTTTTTCTGTTTTAACAGCAGACTGAAGCTCCCATGTGTGGCTATTTGCTCCGCATTTCATGCTGGATAAAAACAGATAAAGCAATTTTACCAGATCGCAGCAATTTGATGAGCAGACTGATAGAAATGGAAGGCGATTATCCTGAAATTGTCATAACAGGGAATAAGTCAAAGAGAGCGACTAATCTCCATTTGAACTGAGGGAGAGCTCCATTATGATAGACGAGGGGGGGGTTAACATTACTGGAATGATTTTCAAAAAAATTGTTAGTTTGGAGTTGTGTTTTAAAATTGGAATGATACGTAATACGTGGTTATGCAGACTCAGACAACAGCCTGCTGTCTAACAACTAAAACTAGAAAATTTCCTCTGGGGAAATTCTGAAAGGGCCACGGGGGCTACTACCGGTGTGTGTACACTATGATGAGATTCTTTTGAGATTTCAAACTATGCCCTTTAACCTCAAAATGTGTGTGTGTGTGTGTGTGTGTGTAATTAAAATCACATAAAGTTAACTGTGTGTGTGTTTGAAGCATGTGTATGCATGTGTGTGTGTGTGTATCTGTAACTGTAATCACATCAAAGATCAAAGGCAATCAGATCAAAGCAATCAACAGAATTAACTGACACCTGTTCCGGCATAGTGACAGCAGAGGTGGACAGACTGGAATTTCTGGCCTCGAACAGAAAGCATTTTTGGCAAAACCATAATACCTATCATTGATCCGACTTCACTTTGAGCGTCCTGAGTTCTTCCTGAACGTCTACATATGTTTTTTTTAAGAAAAATGAAAAAATAGCTTTGTTAGAGCGATCTAAAAAAACTGTTACATCTCCCTTCTTCCGAAATCTTCCTGCGTTTTTAATATGGGAGCCAATGAGGCTGTTGGTGCGTGTTGGTGGATCATCTGTGCGCCCTACGCCCAAACTATAACTCTGACAGCTTTACCAGCGGATTGTGAGGGAGAAGACAAATTTTCCTACGTTTCTATGTATAAATTATTTCTGCAGAGTGGAATTTGCGGCCTGGAGCGCAGTTTACAAATGTATTTTTTGACAATTTATTCTCTCCCTCTACACTCTGGCGATGATGTCACACACTGTGACACGGGATTGTGACAAGGGATTGATAAAAAACTATATGACCTATCGAAACGTGGATTAATACACCGATACACAAGACTTGTGTCTACTGTTTAAAGTTTAAATGGAGTCTCTAGGTGAAATTATGCCGGAGAAGTAGACGTTTAAAAATCTCCAATTATTGTTCTTTTTCGCTCATTTTTTGTCGGCCGTCCCATTCATTTCAATGCAAAATTCATATTCTGTAGAGAAAAGTAATAGCACACCGATCCCGATCAAACCGCATGTTTTGATATATAATTTGTCCTGCAACTCTTCAAGTTGTAGGACTAGTAGCGGGATGAAATTGCGTCCGGAAGAGGAAGAAGAAGAAATCCACAGTATAACAGTACAGTACACTTTATTTTGAAGGTGTCTACATAAGAGTGACACAAGCCTGTCAGAAACATGACATGACAAGTATCATGAGCATTAATGTTACTTCAAAGTGTCATTAATGTTCATGACACATCCCATGTCATGTTTATGACACACTCATGTCACTCTTATGTAGACACCTTCAAAATAAAATGTTACCATATCTTGCTTAAGTCACAAAGGCATGTTCAAAAAATGTCACATTTTATTTTGACTTCGGCATAATAAACCCGCTTAAGTCACACATTTGACATAGGCCATTATCTTAAAGGGGTAAAATCACATGATCTGATTATGAGGAGATGATTTAGGCAAAAAAACAAACAAATTTGACAAAAAATGACTTAGGCGATTACTTTAACAGTGTGACGTTATGCTATTTGATCCTATAGTGGTGCTACAGATCACTACACCTTCAAAATAAAGTGTTACCAATATTAGTGTCAACAATAAAACACTGATAAACTAAACTGATAACTAAACAATCTCCCTCTAGCTCTTCTTTGCTGGGTTCTTATCTGATGCCTATGAATGTGGCAAATTGTCAAAGAAGTGATGATGTTAAATGGTCAAAATCACATGATCTGATCAACTGAGGATGGAGGTGATTTTACCATAGGTGGCTATGAGGAGATGATTTAGGCAAAAAAACAACAATTTTGACAAAAAAATCACTTAGGCGATTATTTTAACAGTGTGACGTTCTGTCTGGTCATCATATCGATAATCATTACAATTTTTCCTCAAAAATCGGTATTAGGGTTGTCAAAAGTATCGATACTAAAAAGTCGTATCCGGATACGATACTCATTCTCAAAAGTATTGGTACCCCCAGTATACACAGTGTCAGTACACATAAGCATAGAGTTAATAAGTTTACATAAATGTTGGTGACTGAAAAGTGTTATTTTCCCAGAATGAAGCAGAGAAAAGTTGACCTGCAACCAAACAGCAACACACACAGCCGAAAATATTGTTCTAATTGTTATTGTTTATTGTATTTATTTATTTTTTGCACTACCTCAGACCTGAAGCTTGTTATCATAGTTGCAGTTTCTTTTTGTGCTGTTTTTTATTGTTATTATTAGCCTGTAGCTCTGTTAATTTTTACATGTTGCATTTTTCTTGTTAATAAAAATATTTATGTTAAATTTTGGGGTCTTTGTTTTTATCCTTGTGGTATCGAAAATGGTATCGAGTATCGAATATTTTCCTGAGTATCGGTATCGAGTTGAACATTTTAGTATCGTAACACCCCTAATCGGTATACACTCTAAGAAAAGATTCAGGAGGTTAGTTGGTACGACTTAAAAACACGAGCTTTTTCAGCATAAAAAATACTATGTGTTACATGTCCATTGTTTTATTAAGTTGATAACTTATTTCAAGAAGTTGATCAAAATTAAAAATGAAGAAAGACGTCTTAACTCAGAAATATATTGATTTGGATAAACATTTCTGCCTTCACTTAACAAGGAAAAGTATTAAGGTAATGAAACTTAATATTGTATATTAAAAATTGTATTACAATATGTCTGACTTAAGTGAAATAAGTTACTTATACTCAATAACATTGAGGTAACAATTTGCATGGACTTTTCTGACTAGAAAGAAAGTAAAATAAAGGAGTTATAGCAACTTAAATAGAATAATTTGACCACTTATTAACACTAAAACGTTGATATAAAAATTGAGTTGGTTCAACATAATGAAGCTTGTAGAGGACAAAACAAATCATGTTGGTTGTACTAGACTATTTTAGTTAGTTCAGCTATAAAAGTCTCATGGGAAATACTCAATAATGTCTTAGTTGGAATTACTTAAAAAGAGAAATGCAAATTGTTACAACTTTAAAAAAAAAAAGATGAGCCAGTGTCATTTTTTTAGAGTGTAGGTCTAAATGAAGAGATATCGGTCGGGCTCTTCTTAAAAACATCACATTTCTTTTGTCTCCTTGCACTGTAATAAATTATTCTGTAGTCATTTCATTTTACTTAATATATTTGATAAAATGTATTAAATATAAATGCGTCCTTGATTTAGAGGCAGTTGTTTAAGTAACTTTAATATAAAAATGTTTGAGATAGAATCTACTTATTTCGATCACATAAAAATATAATCTTTATGTGTTTGTAATTCTATATCAAGAGAATTTTGAATGAATCCAACACAATAGAATTAGTCCGTTTTAAATTGACAGGCACTTCCTGTTAAGTTGTTATTAACTCAACTTGCAACATAGTTAGATTTAATTAATGATATTGCATGCATTCTGTTGCCTCAATTTTATTGAGTAGCTATTGTTTATCTTTTTTTTTTTTTTTTACTGTGTGTGTCTGTAAAGTTAAGATAGCTCAGTACCATTGGCGGTTCTACACAGGGGCCTCCAGGGGCCACTGCCCCTGTGAAGAAGCCCTTGGCCCCTGCTGTGGCCCCTGTGTAATAATAAAATAACGGAACACTTCTTCCCTATTTTTCTGTTAAAACAATATCTCATTGTACACAAAATGAACCCAGAATGTGTACAGTGTACAATAGTTTAATTGTGCAACAGAAGCTTTCAAAATAAAAGAAAGTAATTGTGGACAAAAATTATAAATGTCATTGTCGTACAAAAAATAGTTGTTGTTATTGTTGTGTAAGTCTCATTGTTTCAATCAGTGTATTTGTATCTTCCAAATATATTTAAATTACACACATAATAACCAGTGGTGGAAAAGTAACTAAGTACATTTACTCAAGTACTGTACTTAGGTATAATTTTGAGGTACTTGTACTTTACTTGAGTATTTCCATTTTATGTAACTTTATACTTCTACTTCACTATATTTAGAGGCAAATATTGTACTTGTAAATCTACTTAAAGTATGAAAAGTAAAAGTACTCGGGTTATGCAGAATGGACCTACTATGATTGTTTTATATATTCTAAATATATTATTACATTATTTGTATTGGTGATTTAAT
Source organism: Centropristis striata (assembly GCF_030273125.1). NCBI lineage: Eukaryota > Metazoa > Chordata > Actinopteri > Perciformes > Serranidae > Centropristis > Centropristis striata. The sequence goes on along the minus strand of NC_081517.1, from coordinate 3,597,890 downwards.
GTATGCGGTGTTTTAATTTTGTAAAGATTGGGCTCATTTAATTACTTAATATACTGTTAAAAGATTTAATTAAAAAAACGTTTAATCACTTTACATTGATCATATATATTATGTTAAATCTCAACCTGATAAGTAACTAAAGCTGGCAGCTAAATCCTAGAGTAAAAAGTACAATATTTGCCTAAAAATGTAGTGGAGTAGAAGTAAAAAGTTACATAAAATGGAAATACTCAAGTAAAGTAGAAATACCTCAAAATTGTACTTAAGTACAGTACTTGAGTAAATGTACTTAGTTACATTCCACCACTGATTTCACAGTGTGGTATTAGTACTTTTACTTAAGTAAGAGATCTAAATACTTTTCCCACCACTGATAGTAACACACAGCTTCTCCTCTTACTTTCATCGTGGATGTTCTCCTCGCAGGAGAACCAGATCCCGGTGTGGAACTGTCTGAAGAGGAAGCGGTCGTCCCCGGTCTCCCAGCTGTAGACCACCTTGTTGGGGTCCGTCTCGTTGACTCCGTAGTCTATACACTGGTGGGTCCGCAGCTTGCTGCACTTGGGCTTGGGGACTCTCTGCGTCCCCACGCACCAGTACGTGGTTATAAACGCGGTGATGGAGAAGAGAAGAGCGAAGAAGTTCAGACTGACCGACAGAAGGCTCCTGCATTTGCGACTCGTCTTCATTGTCCGTGAGAAGGAGGATGCACGAGGAGGAGGACCGAAAAGTTCATGGGTGCAACGTGGAGTAAGAGCACGCGCCGCGGCTAATTCCCACTCAGTCCTCCAGGTGAAGCTCGGCTCCCATTGGGCTCCTTCCAGCGACCAGACATGTCCAGTGGAGCAGGACAGAGACTCACTACACCTCCACACTGAGCTCACTCAGTGCCAAAGTGTCATTCACACACTTTTTTTCTCCACTCCTCTTTCACGCGCGGTGTCCCACGAGCGTCCAGCCTATAGGACGTCACGTTGTCAGAGGATTTGACGCTCGACTGCATCAAGTGTGGGATTTTCTGTTGATGCTCTCAATCTCTCGCCCCCTCTGTCTCTGTCTCTAGATAGATAGATAGATAGATAGATAGATAGATAGATAGATAGATAGATAGATAGGTAGGTAGATAGATAGATAGATAGATAGATAGATAGATAGATAGATAGATAGATAGATAGATGGATGGATGGATGGATGGATGGATGGATGGATGGATGGATGGATGGATGGATGGATGGATGGATGGATGGATGGATGGATGGATAGATAGATAGATAGATAGATAGATAGATAGATAGATAGATAGATAGATAGATAGATAGATGGATAGGTGGATGGATGGATGGATGGATGGATAGATAGATAGATAGACAGACAGACAGACAGATAGATATACTTTATTTATCCCAAGCTGGGAAATTCCAGTGTAGCAGCAGCATTACACACAGAGACAATAACAACATTGTGGGGCAATTTTGTGGGACAAAAAAAAATCATATGACATGAACAGTTATTTCTGTTTTCCCTATAAACGATAGGTGTGTATGAGGTGGTGGTGCCACAGATGATCGACATATTTGATGTGTTTTTCTTTTTGCTCACCAGAGAATATATCGGCCGGCCGATATATCGGTCTATCTTTATTAACTAATAACTGTACAACTATTAGTTTTCTATGAAATTCCTGGTAGCAGGTAAAATGTTTCTATTAGTCCTTGCCTTTGACAGTTCCCTGTGAAGCCGTAGATGTTAGCTCATTCAGAGGGAGGTCACGGAGAGGATGATAAGCTGCTGCTGCTCCCGACCAGACGAGTGGTGGTCTATTGAGTCCTTTGAGACGAAACAGAGATGACTCCACGAGACTAAAAGTCTGCAGTGAATGTCTCCTAATCTGCCGGAGTGCAGAGACAACACAAATGTTGGCATTTCAAAGACCTTTCCCATGAGTACTGTGTGAGAATGAGCTAAAAATACCAATCGTTTGAGCCTCCGTGCAAACAGTATTTACAACCCCGGAGTAAATGAGGCCAGATAAGCTTGACATCTCTTTTACCTCAGCTGCATGCCTTCATGTTGAGCCCCCCAGAGGCTAAGCCGCACTTCAACATGACTCTGAAAACTGACAAATCAGGCCACCAAAGTGCCCCAAATACTGCTGAACAAGCTGCCGGGGACACTGTGGGTAATTACCACCTTGAGATCTCGTACGTAAAAGGTGATCAAGGGGTGAGGGGCACGATTGCTGTTGCAATTACACTGGATTATACCGCCCACTGCAGAAACCACTTAAAGCAGGCGTCTCAAACTCAAATTACCTGGGGGCCGCTGGAGGCAGTATCAAAATGACCAAAAAAAGACACAAAATGACCAAAAAAATACACAAAATGACCCAAAAAAATAGACAAAGTGACCAAAAAGACACAAAATGACAGAATAAAAAACTAAATTACTTAAAAAAGACACACAATTACCAAAAAAGACACAAAATTATTAAAAAAGACAAAATTATTTAAAAAGACACAAAATGACCAAAGAACACACAAAATGACCAAAAAATACACAAAATGACCAAAAAAGACACAAAATTAATTTAAAAAAAAGACACTAAATGACCAAAAGAAGACATAAAATTACAAAAAAAGACACAAAATGACAAAAAAAAAGACACAAAATGACCAAAAAAAGGACACAAAATGACCAAAAAAAGACACAAAATGACCAAAAAAGACACAAAATGACAAAAAAAAAGACACAAAATGACCAAAAAAAACACAAAATGACAGAAAAAACACACAAAATGACAGAAAAAACACACAAAATGACAGAAAAAATACACAAAATGAAAGAAAAAAGACACAAAATGGTAGAAAAAACACTAAATTACTTTAAAAAGACACAAAGTGACCAAAAAAAGACGCAAAATGATTTAAAAAGACACACAATTATTTAAAAAAAGACACAAAATTACCCAAAAAAGTAATTAAAAGGACCTTCCACACACAACACAGTAAAGTGTCATTCATATAAAACTCACATTAAACTTTCATATCAAGGTGAGGGCCACAAAATATCGTGACGAGGGCCGCAATTGGCCCGCGGGCCGCGAGTTTGAGACCCATGACTTAACCCTCCTGTTATCCTCGGGTCAAGGAAGGAAGAAGAGGGAAGGACGCAAAGGGAAGTAAAAAAGGATGGAGGAAAGAAGGAAGGAAAGAAAGAAGGATGGAGGAAGGAAAGAAGAGAGGAGGAAAAGGAGAAAGAATGGAAAGGAGAGAGAAAGGAAGGAGGATGGAGGAAAGAAAGGGGAGGAGGAGAAGAAAGGAAGGAAAAAATAAAGAAGGAAGGAGGGAGAAAAGGAGGGAGGCAGGAAGGAAAGAGGGCAGAAAGGAAGGAGGAAGGAAAGAAAGAAAGAAAGAAAGAGGGGAAGGAAAGGGGGGCGAGGGAAGGGAAGAAGGAAGGAGGATAGAGGAAGGAATGGAGGCGGGAGGGATGAAAGAAGGAAGGAAGGAAGGAGGAAAGGAGAGGAAATCAGGAGGAAGGAAAGAAGAGAGAAAGTAAAGGAGATAGCTGAAGGAGGAAAGAAAAGAAGGGAAGAAGGAGGAAAGGAAGGAAAGAAAGAAAGAAAGAAAGAAAGGATAGAGGAGGAAGGAAAGAAGGAAGGAAGGAGGAAAGAAGAGAGGAAGGCAGGAGGAGGGAGGAAAGAAGGAATAGTCAAAACAGATTGGGTCAATTTGACCCGGAAGGACGACAGGAGGGTTAAAGGTTAAAGGCACAGAAGTAACAAGTGGAATCCGATGAAGTGCTTTGGTAAAGGCTGAAAGATTCTCGGAGAAGACCCGATGAGTTACTGTGGGATACGTCATCACTTGCCACTCCATGAATAAATCCTTCTACACATCTCAGAGCTCCAAACAGCGCCCCGTGTCCTGAAGTCACCCAGTGGCACTTGCCACCAGCTGCCAAGAGTCTTATTGGATATCAGCAGCATATTGGAAGTCAGAATACTTGGCACCAGTCTGGTAAACACTGCTGATGACGTTCATGGTGAGGATGCTGATAATTTGTGACAATAACAAGAAGTTAATCCCTGCTCTCAAGTTAACACATTTTAAGTCCTTGGCTGCGGCGTGAGGGAATGAAAGTTTACACATCCACCAAAGCCTTTCGCAGAATTATTCAGTTTGGCTCAGTTTAGAAGAGGCACTTCTACTATGTACACATCAAACACTACACCAGGATAGGCTGGATGTGAATTTTAGAAGATACAAAGATTCTGAAATGAGGTTATCAGTTGTATGTCTGAGGTGTTTAGAGTCAGGATTCCCTTCTGTGCAAAACTTTGTATATTGGGAATTTATCCCAATGATTTTACACATACAAAGAAACAGACTAAAGTGTTGAAGTGTTGGATTTCGGACTTTTGCATGCCAGGAGAGCTATTGCCTTGAATTGGAAGAGCATGGAGGCTCCTTCTATAAAACAATGGAAAAAAGAACTATCAGAGTGCATCAGATTGGAAAGACTGACTTACATTACCAAAGGAAATCTGAAGGAATTTGTACAATTATGTGAACATTATAGCATCTGGAACATAGGGTCATAAAATTTAAATTATCTTTATTATTATTATGTGTATATGTTTACATGTATATGTGTGTGCAATTGGGCAATTAGTTGAAAGGGGTGTGTTAAAAAAATAGCAGTGTGGCATTCAATCAGTGAAGTCATCAATTTTGTTAAAAAAAACCAGGTGTGAATCAGGTGGCCTCTATTTAAGGATGAAGCAGCACTTGTTGAACATGCATTTCTCTTTGAAAGCCTGAGGAGAATGGGTCGTTCAAGACATTGTTCAGAAGAACAGCGTACTTTGATGAAAAAGTTGATTGGAGAGGGGTAAACTTATAAAGAGGTGCAAACAATTATAGGCTGTTCAGCTAAAATGATCTCCAATGCTTTAAAATGGAGAGCAAAACCAGAGACACGTGGCAGAAAACGGAAGACAACCATCAAAATGGATGGAAGAATAACCAGTTTGCATATGTCAAAATACTTGAAGAGGTCATGTTGCCTTATGCTGAAGAGGACATGCCCTTGAAATGGGTGTTTGAACAAGACAATGAGCCCAAACACACCAGTAAACCAGCAGAATCTGGTTCCAAACCAACAACATTGATGTTATGGAGTGGACCTTAATCCAGTTGAGAACTTGTGGGGTGACATCAAAAATGCTGTTTCTGAAGCAAAACCAAGAAATGTAAATTAATTGATGAATGTTGTTAGAGAATCTTGGAGTGGAATAAAAGCTGAAAGGAGCCACAAGATAGTTAATAATAAAATAATAATAATAATACATTTTATTTGTAATGCACTTTACATTACAGGAAATCTCAAAGTGCTACAGGTTAAAAGCATAACATTCTAATTATAAAAAGGATAAAAAAGGGAAAAAAACAGCTAAAAACAGAAAACATGCATACATAATCTAAAAACCATCTAGATGGGAGGAACCAAAGGTTTTGCTAAAAAGGAATGTTTTTAGTCCTTTTTTAAAAGTCTCTATGGACTGACTCCATGCCACACAGATGTGAAGCAGTTATAAAAAACTTACATACATACAACTAAATATTAGTTTAGTGATTCACAGGATTGCTAAATCCTAGAAAGAAAAACGTTTGTACAAAATAGTTTTGAGTTTGTAAAGTCAACGGCAGACACTGCTATTTTTTTTAACACACCCCTTTCTACTAATTGCCCAATTGCACAGCCTTAAGAGCTGCATATCACCAATACTGGGTCCGGTTGGTTTTCTGAGAATCTACTGCACCTACTGGTACCTTGTTTGCCATGTAGCAATAAAAAATATACTAGAATTTTATTTCATTATTATTATTGTTGTTATTTATTTAATTAATTAATTTTAATTATGTATACTTTCATGATTATTATGATTGTGTATTATTGTTTTATTGTTATTTATTTATTTCCTCTCCATTTTTTAAATTTGTTTTACATTTTTTTTTAAATATTTAATTCATTTAATTTATTCCTTAATAAGATTTAATTTAATGTATAATGTATATTATATTTAATGTATTTTATTATTATTATTATTATTGTTATTTATTAATTAATACATTTAATTTATTTTTTATTAACTCAAGTATTTGTTTTCTGAGAGGGAGGGATGGGGTTTTATGACTGTATGTTCGTTGTTGTGTTCATCGTGTATTACTTTTTGGGGAAAAAACTCAATAAATAAAGTTTTGAAAAAAAAAAAAAATACTAGAAACCTGGATTAATCTGGTTAGTCACATTGGACTGCTATTATATTGAACATTACTGTACATGCAGCACATGATTACAAACACATTACCACAGCAGCTCCTGTTCAGAAAACTTTACATTGTCCTGGAGATGAGGTTTCTTCTTCTTTTTCTCCTGTTAAAAGGGTTTTTGAGGAGTTTTCCCCTGATGTGAGGCTCTAAGGACACAGGGTGGTGACACAACATTTACAGTCTGTAAAGCCCTTTGAAGAGAATTTGTGATTTTGGGCTATATAAATAAAACTGACTTGACTTTTCTTTACATTTTTAATTTCCTCTGCACTCAACTTGATGAAATCTGCCACATAAAGATTATTGTGACAACAATTAATATTAAAAGGGACGGCCCTGTGTTTTATCTCGTGGTGTGGATATTAAATCATATATCTGAGCTTTCATGCGATTAAAAAAAAAATGTACATGCACTCAGACGGACAATATTAATATACATTTAGAGTGAAATTTAAGCTTTTATAATCTTAAATCGCTGAAAAGAACAGAACTATTCTATTTATGGTGTGCATCATATGACGACAGTATTGTGTCAATCATAGTTATATAAACTTGCTACGGCATATTCCATATAGAAATCTTACATAAGTTATCTGGGATGGAAGCCAGAATGGATTTTTCCGGCTGCAGGAACTGATCCGTGAGGATTTTATAGGAGATAATAAGACAACACATTTCCTTACAGCTTTGCCTAAGCCTGGGAATCACATGGCCATGAGCATCATGAATGATCAGCGAAGGAGAAAAATAGTGTGACGAGAGAATCTTTAATGTTCTTTTGTTCCCTTGAACGTCATTAAAAATGCACAACTGCAGTTTCTGCGTGCCTCATGATGTCCAGGCGTATAGACACAGATTAAAATAAAAAAATCACTCCTTTTAGGAGATCATTTCATATCCACGTACAGTATGGTGTCACGCAGCTGCTCCAATTTAACCCTATAAAGCCTGAACCATGAAATAATTGCCAGAAAATTATATTTTTTTAAAAACTTGAGTATTTATTGAACCTGCTGACAAAAAAAATAAATCAATTTGCATATATGAATTCTAATTTGTATCATATTTGATACATCAGGGTTTTTTTGTACAATTTGTTGCAATTTGTTTGTTTTTCTTGAACTAACAAAAACATAAAAACCTAACATTTTTATCCTATTAAGACTTTCCTTTTAACATTTAATTCAAATATGCAAGAAAAAAATTATTTATCTGCTGATATGAAGTTTTCACCCAGCAATGAACCTGTATCATTTTTGCTACGTATTTTTGTGCAATTTGTTGCTCAGTTTGTTTGTTTTTAATCTCCAACACATGTATACATCAGGTTTTTCAGGAAAAAAAATATATCACTCTAATGATGTAGAGGTCTCAACAACATGTGTATCAAATATGATGCACTTGGCTTTATAGGGTTAAAAAAAAAAAAAAAAAATGGACTGAGGAGCAGCTTTTGGTATTGTGCAGGAGTATCCATGTCAAAAGAGATTAAGAGCTGCTGCAGTGCATCTTTTTACACGGCCTTGAATACCTTTGGAGCATATGTGGCTTCACAGTGCAACATCACTAAGGTCTAAGCTCTTGATAGACAGACTTCATTTGTATTTCAGTGGCAACTTCCGCCTAAAGCTGCTAAGAGTAGAATTTTCCTCTGAACAGATAGCCCCCTAAGGATTAGTCTTCATAATCTGCCGTTCACTGATCCTCGAAATCATACTGTCTGGGTGCTCTGAAATCTGCTTACAGTGACAGTAGATGGTGTGTGAGTGGTTTTATGATTGGTATGGAGTGTGGTGTGGGCTTCATGTACAGTAGCAACAAATGAGAAAAAGACAATTGTTGAGAGAGAGTGTTTTCACCAGTCTGACACGGGACACATCACCTAGTGTTGTAGAAACACGCTGGGTGCTTGTTTTTTTTTTTACTCACTGACACGCAAATCTGCAAGCCCTCTCCTTCTGCTGCACATAAGCAAACAGATGCTGGGCGTATAAACTGAGCATCTCCTTTGACCTCTGACCTCCATGTGGAAATCCATTTTTTCTTTCTCGTCCAAAGTACAGACTCACCTCTAATCCGTGAAAACTGTTTGTGTACGGCAGTAGTTCTCAACCTTTTTGGGTCGCGACCCCCAATTTAACATGCATGTTGTCTGCTCACTGAAAAGAATCTCACATGCACAGTTCAGATCACCCAAAAAAGAAACAAAATGACCAGAAAAAGGAAACAAAATGACCAAAAAAGACAGAAAATGACCAAAAAAGACACAAATTGACCACAAAATGATCAAAAAAAGACAGAAAATGGCCAAAAAATACAGAAAATGACAAAAAAAAGACACAAAATGACCAGAAAAGACAGAAAATGACCACAAAATGATCAAAAAGACACAAAATGGCCAAAAAAGACAGAAAATGACCAGAAAAGACACAAAATGACCAAAAAAAAAAGACACAAAATGACCAGAAAATGACCAAAAAAGACACAAAATGACCAGAAAAGACAGAAAATGACCAAAAAAGACACAAATTGACCACAAAATGATAAAAAAAAGACAGAAAATGGCCAAAAAAAACAGAAAATGACCAAAAAAAAGACAGAAAATGACCAAAAAAGACAGAAAATGACCAGAAAAGACAGAAAATGACCAAAAAAGACACACAATGACCAAAAAAAAGACACAAAATGACCCAAAAAAGACACAAAATGACCAAAAAAGACACAAAATGACAAACAAAAAACCCCCCACAAAATGACCAAAAAAAGACATTAAGTGACCAAAAACACATTCACACATGCACACTTTAACACAGTGGAGACAGAGCTGACTTGGCGACCCCCAGAAACCATTTCGCGACCCCAATTGGGTCCCGACCCCAAGGTTGAGAACTGTTTGTGTACGGGACAGGCATGCCGGTGGAAGAACAGACAACTCAGACAGATTTGGTTTCCTGCCGACAGGGCTTTATATGGATAGCATTACGAATCCAGACAGGATCTAAATCAAACAACTGTCCCTTTTGATACAGTCTAACAGTATATTAAAGTTTGATTACAAAGACACTTGGGCAATCATTGGGTGCAAAATACCAGATGGTGACGAGACGAGATGAGGAGCGGACTATAGAGTGCTCTATAAAGTCAAAAACAAATCTAAATGTTCGTCATTGAAAAACAGTCAAGTCCCAGTTGAGTTGATGTGATTGACTTCCATTTCTCAGAACTTTAATCCTCATTATTCAGAGGGAATTTTCTTGGAAAACAATTAAAAAAAGGTATAATCCATTTAGGATTTCTTTCATTTATTTATATATGTCAAATGTGATTAATAAAGCCATCGGTGTGAAGACCGATCGGCCCCGTGAACATTACTTAACCAGCATTAGAAGTTCCATTATAATTTATTAATGAGAAAATTCTAGGCATGTCATTTTTAAGCTATAGACAAAGCAAACACATCTTATTTAAACAGCTCTTTCAACCGAGTCGGATGCAGTAGACACACATTTTTTAGGACGAACGAACAAAAAGAAAACAAAAATAATAATTATTATTAGTCTAATCATTCTGCATGTCAGAGGTAATATCAAATATAAAAGAGATAGAGGGGTTGATATTGCTTACATGAGGACAGTCTGGAGCACTGGAGGCGGTTCTTATAAATAACAAGTTAATGGAAATGAGTAGAAATGTCACTCATTAATTAATTAATTAGGAATGTGCTATGTTCCTTCCCCTCCTTCATCTTCTTGTATGGATATGTCACACATGACTCCAGAAAGGTCACAATCAAGCAAACATACAGTGGACTCTCTGGGTTTGGCTCCTTTTACAAACAAAATGGAGAAATGTGAATGGATCCCTTGTCAGATGGGGAATGTCGGATCACTCCTCGTCGCTTCGTGGTGGAATAGAGACTTTGACTTTATGCAGAGCTGGAGACGGCCAGTTTCTTCAAGTGGTCCATGAAGACCTGCAGGCTGACGTCATCAGTGAGGATCGGGGCTCCCGACTCCTGCAGACAAAATAACAAGAACAAGTGGCGTCAGTATTTAGTCTTTTTTTTCATTTTATTGGGAAAATATTTTATTCACAAGCAAAAATTTCAGCCTCCAAGCCGACCTTTCCTCATTTTTTTGGTTGAATTTAATTCACTTTATAAATCCTTAGCCCTGGTTAAAAACAAAAAAAAAATAGACAATTTTTAGATTACTAAGAAAAGATATTTGATGTACTCTCTGGCATTTTATGACATAATTATATTAGTATTTATTTATTTTGAAATTTTGTACGCAAAATAAGAAGAACAAGTGTCGTCAGTATTTAGTCATTTTTTTCATTTTATTGGGAAAATGTTTTATTCATAAGCAAAAATGTTCAGCCTCCAAGCCAACTTTTCCTCTTTTTTTTGGTTGAATTTAATTCACTTTATAAATCCTTAGCCCTGGTTAAAAATAAAAAAAATAGACAATTTTTAGATTACTAAGAAAATATATTTGATGTACTCTCTGGCATTTTATGACAATGATGTTGTATTAGGTATTAGTATTTATTTATTTAGTAATTTTTTGGGAAAATATTTTATTCATAAGCAAAAATTTTCAGCCTCCAAGCTAACCTTTCCTCATTTTTTTGGGTTGAATTTAATTCACTTTATAAATCCTTAGCCCTGGTTAAAAATAAAAAGAATACACAATTTTTAGATTATGAGAATATATTTGATGTACTCTCTGGCATTTTATTACATAATTATATTGTATTAGTATTTATTTATTTAGTAATTTTTTTCATTTTATTGGGAAAATATTTTATTCATAAGCAAAAAATGTTCAGCCTCCAAGCCAACCTTTCCTCATTTTTTGGTTGAATTTAAAAAGAATACACACTTTTTAGATTACCAAGAAAAGATATTTGATGTACTCTCTGGCATTTTATGACAATTATATCGTATTAGATATTAGTATTTATTTATTTATTTATTTTGTAATTTTTTTCATTTTATTGGGAAAATATTTTATTCACAAGCAAAAATTTCAGCCTCCAAGCCAACCTTTCCTCATTTTTTTGGTTGAATTTAATCCACTTTATAAATCCTTAGCCCTGGTTAAAAATAAAAAAAATACACAATTTTTAGATTATTATGAAAATATATTTGATATACTGTAATTATATTGTATTAGATATTAGTATTAGTATTAGAACGCACTCTCATCCACTTTAAAAACTTATTTTCAGGAACCCCAGAATAATATAAAGGGAACACCTTATACCCCATGTGCCTTATTATGTTATTATTTTATTTTTATATATATATTTAATTCTTCAGATACTTTTACTGACATTTTTCTTTGTATGTCTTGTTTATATACTGAATGTTTGTATTTCCTTCATTGTTAATAGGGATCTGAAAAAATAAAAATAAAGCAAACAGGTTTTAAGATTATCTTATGCAAGGCCTTGTGCTCTTGATAATCTCTTTTTCAGACTGACTGTTTGTAAAAACTGCAGGTTCAGGGTTCAGTTCTTGGTTTACTTTGGGAATAAGAGATTTATGCTATTTTCAGCTTTCAATCTTCCACACTTTATATCAGAGGTTAGCAAATCCAGGACCTGTGTTTGCTGACAGTTTGACTTTCTTTTCTTTTTTTTGAGTTGTCAGCACAGCTTGTTGTTCACCCAGAAGTTCACACAATCCTGGGCTTTAAAGTAAGGAGGCCCCTTTCTTCCAATGGGACAATAAAGAAAACTTTAAAGTCACTTAATCAAAATAATGTCTCTGTGTTTAAAAGTAATGACTTAGTTTCTTAACAATATCGGAAAAATTCTCACAATAACGAGTTAGTTTGACTTTATTATTTCATTATTTTGAGATATTAAGTGATTTTGAGAAAGTGTGTACTCGTTTTTAAATATCAAGTCATTATTTCAAGATGAGAAAGCCAATATTTTAAGTAGGGGTGCACAGATTTACTTAACTTTTACATCAAACCAATCTTATCTAGGGATCTTATCTACCTCCACAAAGGTCTGAAAGTATTTATTTTAAGTTCAATATTTTATTAACTACCTCAGACATTGTGATTTCCTTTATTTGTTAAAGAAAAATACTGCTATGGTATTGCTTTTCAATAAAATAAGACTCAGACATTGAAGGTGTATGCTGTGAGTCGTAAAAAAAATCGGGAGGTCAGGCTTTTTAAAAATCGGTGAACGGACAGAAAATTGCAATCAGTGCACCACTAATTTTAATCTTTTGAAACAAGAAAGTCATTATTTTGAAAGTTTGTAATTATTTTTAATATAAGAATGTCTTTTTTAAAGACGTTAAATCATTATTTTGAGAAAGTTTCTCATGAGGACTACCAGAATGCTTCTTTTTCATCACAAAGCCAACTCGAGCCTGTATATTAAGGTCTTGATTTGGACACAAGGACATTTCTGAAACTTGAATGAACCGTTTTATATTAATATGCTCTTATGAAAGCTCTGCAGGTGCTTGTAAATATGCTCAGCCTGCTGAAGCTGCATGAGGAGAAGACTAATAAGGGAGTCTGCTTGTTCTAGTAAGAGGTTAAAAAAAAACAGAGTAAGTGGTGTGTTGTGGTCCAGTACCTGTCCCCAGGCGTAGAGGTTGTTGTGGGTCTGTGAGGGGTTGACCTTAGAGAGCAGGAAACGAGCCTGGGAGCCTCCGTGCTCCGTGTCGACGTAGCGCGGCATGGGGAAACGTGTCTGGAGGATCTCCTGGGCGTCATCCAGAGGAGCCTGCAGCAGCTGTTTGAAGTTCTCGTACTCGGCCATTTCCTGGTAGCCGGCCTTCCGCCACTGGGCGATGGTCTGGGGGAAAATAACAACGTTAAGAAAAGCCTGAATCAGCCAATATGTTAAAATATTATATATAAAAAGATAAGATATTTCTGAAACTGTTCTGTTGAACAGAAGTGGTGATATGGAGGAGGCAGTGGGAGAATAAGAAAATTAAAAATGACGTTTTGGCTGGGGAGAGGGACGCCTGGAATGCCGTGCTTAGCATGTTGCCCCCGCGACCCGGCCTCAGATAAGTGGACGAGAATGGCTGGATGGATGGATTATTTGTTGTTGGGAATGTACACTGTAACCTTCACTAAGAATATTATCTATTGATTTTATAAAAATTTCAAATTGTATTTATTAGTTGTTGGGTTTTTTTGCTATCTACATTTAGTCCTCGCAGTATTATTAATATTTTAAATATTATTTTCTTAATTATACATTACTGTCATATGTTCTTGATGTTTTAAGTATTGGATGTTGGATGTATTAAAACAAAAAAAACCCCCAATAATTATATGTTTAAAAAATATATTCAGGGTTTGTACACTCTAGCAGTGGTCAAATTCAAGCATTTTTCAAAGACTTTCAAGGTAAATTTTCAAGCTTTTCCAGTATCTTACACCTGTTGTAAACTGCCTGTTTTAGATGAGTACTAACATACTAAAAGCCCCCTTTTAGTATGCAAGTACTCATCACTTAACCATAGCAACAGAGATGGTATTACACTTTTAGGAGGAACGGTCTTCATTTCAGATAGGCTACTCTTTATTTTTACACTGAACATGTGATTATCTATAGTCTATAGATGGATATAGTCAGATTGAAAGAGAAATACAGTAAGAATTTCAAGCATTTACAAGCACTTTATCCAAAATCCAAGCACTTTTTAAACCTCGAAAATACATTTAAATTCAAGCATTTTCAAGGATTTCAAGCACCCGTACAAACCCCGTATATATATATATATATATATATATATAATAAAGAGATGGATGACAGGTGGAGATTTTCAGAACCAAAGTTCTCTAGTGATTCATCTCAGTGAATCAAACTGTCTCACCTCTCCGTGGTAGATAACCAGCTGGAAGAAAGTGTCCATCAGCAGGATTCGATCTGGCAGGATGCTGCTGCTGTCCAGGAGAACGGGCTGTGAAAAACATCCAGAATAAAATCAGCAATCAAGAAACCCCGAGGCTTCTAGGAAACCCCCGATGCTGCCATAACAGTGATTAGAATAAGGCTGTGAGGGTGTGAGGCTGACCTCTGGTGGTCCGTGGAAGGAGTAGGAGTAGAGGATGGGCTGGATCATGATGAGGGACTGGGTCAGGTCCTGCCTGACGAAGTGGTGTCTGTAGTAGGAGGACTCATCGGGGCTGTTGTTGAACACCTGCAGGAAGGGCGACCGCCGCAGGTGGAACATGAACTGCAGGTGGAAGAGAGGAAGAGTCAGCTTGTTGAGAAGGAAATAGTCCAGGGGTCTCAAACTCACGGGCCAATTGCGGCCCTTGTGGTGATATTTTGTGGCCCCCACCTTGTTATGAAAGTTTAATGTGAGTTTTATATGAATGGCACTTTACCGTGTTGTGTGTGGAAGGTCCCTTTAATTACTTTTTTTGGTAATTTTGTGCCTTTTTTTGTCATTTTGTTTCTTTAAGTAACTTAATTTTTTTTCCGTCATTTTGTGTCTTTTTTTGGGTAATTTTATGTCTTTTTGTAATTTTGTGTCTTTTTTTGGTCATTTTGTTTCTTTTTTAAGTAATTTAATTTTTTTCCATCATTTTGTGTCTTTTTTTGGTAATTTTGTGTCTTTTTTTAATAATTTTGTCTTTTTTTGGTCATTTTGCGTTTAAAAAAAAAAGAAGTATTTTTGTATCTTTTTTTGGTCATTTTGTGTCTTTTTTAAGTAATTTAGTTTTTTTCCATGTCATCTTGTGTCTTTTTTTTGTAATTTTGTGCCTTTTTTTGGTCTTTTTGATACTGCCTCCAGCGGCCAACTGCCTCCTAATGGCTGAGTGCATGAAAAAGCATCAAAGCAAAGCTTGTTTATTAAAAATAAATAAATAAAAAGTGCCAGGGGAGGATTTCAAACCCAAACCCCCTGACAGAGACCCGTGCTAAATATGCTATTAATTCTCTCTCTTGTAGGAGCAGTTTATGTTTATAAATTATAAATAATTCCAACACTTAAGTGAGTGAATGATGGAAGATGATCCAGCTGTTTTATTAACTCTACCCAATGTAACCAAAGCATTTACAACTAAAATGCAGTAAAACTTCTATTTTAATCTGTCATATAGTAGTATCAGGTGCCAAGTTAATTTAATTAACAAGTCAGTTAATTTGAAAATAATGAAAGATGAATTATGGGCCATTAATGTTTGTGTTCATTAACTGGCCTCGTGTCATTTTTCATAAATGGCCCCTGGACAAAACAAGTCAAGCATCCCTGATTGAGTGGATACTAAATTTTAAATAAGTGCTCTGCAGACAGAGTGCAGATCTACTTTAGCAAACAGACACACAGGCCTGTCACCATAATTACTATATTGACTTATTGTTCAATATAGAAAAATTACAATAGTTTTTTCTGCTTTTTTGTGTTTAAAGTAATGCTGTAAATGTTTGACAGGCAGCACGAATTGTGAAAAAATAAACTATATTTCCCAAGCAGCCATTCCAGCTTTTAGTCATTTTGTGTCTTTTTGTGTCTTTTTTGGGTCATTTGGTGTCTTTTTTTCGTCCTTTAGTCCAACATAAAATGTGATTTTGAATCTTTTTTTTAACTTTCAAAACACTATCATGCTCAATAAAGAATTTTAAATGTTGCAAATGTGCATTAATTTCAGAGTACACTGAGACATTAAACTGCATCATTTTCAATTAAATTCTGGAAAAGTTGGTTGTGTTCTAAAACTTTTGACCAGTAGTGTACATCTGTCAACCACTAATGAGAATCGATGAAGTCACATTTTAATGAGAGAAATAAAAGATCGGAAAACTAAATAAAGGTTATTTCTTCCTAGATTGACATTCATGTATGTCCAGTGGGAGGCAGGTTTACCTGTGGGTAGAGGGACAGAGACTCTGACAGTTTGAAGGATGTCGGGTCGTCTTTGTTGAACTGGCCGAACTTCTGACACTGAAAGCGAAGAACAGGAAACAGTTCAAACGCCGGACGTAATCTTACATAACCTGCTGCATCATATGTGAGCGATTACACAATCTGAACAATGCCAACTATTCATTGTTATCTTGACAAAGCGCAGGTACGGGGGCGGGGCTCACCAGGCGGATGAGCTGCCGGTCCAGCCAACGCAGGACGTCCGGCCCCTCCTCCGACTCGGCCCTGAAGACCCCCAGACGAGCCATGAGCACCGCCGACGCTTCCTGGTCGAACGAGGACTCGATGTGCTGGATTTGGGACTGTGCATCTGCCCAGCTAGGGTGAGGACAGAAAAAAAAAGAGAGAGGGAGAGAGAAAAAGAGAGGAAGGGAGGACAGCAGGTGAGCATGGGTGTGGTGTGAATGACGCACATACACACACACAGACAGATCTCTGAGGCGTCACCGCAAATAGCAGGAATGTAAACATCCTTTTCCAGTGAGGCTTGTGTTGATTCAAGCTGTCAATTAGCAGCTTGACAAAATGCCAGGCTTATATCACAAACACATAACTTCTTTGAATCATTTCTTAAAACCCATTTTTATAGACTTAGTTTTATGTAATGCTTTCTATCTCACCACTCTTTTTTAATTCTTCACGTTTTTTACTCTTTTTACCTTTTATTTTCTGTGTATCTTGTATCTGAAAATGTCTTGTGATTGTGCCTGCTCTGTCGCTTATTGTTTTTCTTTTAACGTAAGAAGTGTTTTTAGCCTTATAGCATCATTCTCGTTGTGATAAACTGCTCTCTGTCCAAGCACTTTGTAAACTGCTGTTTCTAAAAAGGTAAAAAGTCTCGTTGAGATTAAAAAAAATCTCTTTTCCAAGAGAGACTTGGCCAAAAAAGTTACCAGGAGATGTCTAAAGCCTGAGCAACCAAGAAATGAGGACTGGATCAACATTATACAAGAAATCTACGAAATGGAAAAAGTGACTTTTCAACTAAAATTGCAAATGGACTTATTTTACAAAACTTGGTCAAAATGGGCAGAATATGTTAAGCCTTCAAGTTCTGACTTTAAGTAAAACTGTAACTAACAATGACTGATGCAAATAATGATGCGAGGAGAAAATGATGATGCTGTGTGATATAGGTACCCCCCACCCCAACTGTTCCTGTTCTTTGTTCTGTATAAAATGTTAAAAAATTCCTCAATAAAAAGTGAATTTAAAAAAAAAAAAAAAAAGAAAAGAAAAAGTGGCAAGTTACAACATCTAAACACAGTTAATATAAACAATTAAATACAATTAAATACAAATACAGCCACCACAACATCAGGGAAAGAGCCTCAAATAGAGACTCATACGAAGCAGTCACATGGCTATATTATTATATACATATTATTACATGTAGGTGCATGAAAGGAATATTCACTGGACCCGAATAATAATGAATAATAATGTTTCAGGTCGTCAGTTTTAAGGCGTCTTACTTCCTGACGATGGTAGTGACCCGTATCCTCCTCTGAGTGTTGGAGTGCTGGTACTGGGTTACGAACTGGATGGCCCCTCTTCCGCCCTGGGGGACTGGTGCATTGTGCTACACACACACACACACACACACACAAACACACAAACAGTAGAGACAGTAAGACGACTATTGTCAATCACTTCTCTCTTTGCTTGAGCCAAACAAAAAGCCTTCTGCTCCAAGACAAACACCACAAACAGCCATTGTTTAAAGAGTTTCCCTACACAAAGCCTTCATCACATCACTAGTATTCACTTTCTTGATGTAATTAGCGACTTTACTTTCATCAGCTTGCAGCAAAACTCAAGCTAAGGTTACAGGAAGTGTTTTTTTTTTTTTACCTGATTCACCACTTCAAAATAAAGGCCCAAAGTGGTGGAGGGGTTGATACCACACACTTTCCACTGGCTCGTGCCACCGATACCCATCTCCTACACAGAGACACAGAGAAGATATTGTGATGAATGGCGGTAAACAGCAGCTCTCGGGTTGCAGTTCAGATGTGAGGAGGAAAGAATGTGAATGTGGGGAGGAGACTCACGTTCTCTGAAACACAGGGACCCTTAGAGTTGAGAGAAACACACGGCCCGATGGCCCCGCAGATCTTCAATTCCCTTGATGTCTATAGAGAAAGAAAAACATACAATGTCAGTATGCAAGTATATATTAAATTTATGCTTTGTAAGGAGTGATAGCAAGGTTTTAGTAACCCTCTGGAGTCCATCTATTTATTCAAAATACACGTTTTATTTACAGTAATAACTTTATATATATATGATATGTAGACAAGCTGAGAAAGCCAGTTGAAAGTTCAATCATAGGAGCTTTCACAGTGTGACATTTATGTTTCTAGACCATTTTAAAATTGTGAATTTTCTTTCTACAGTGAAAACTATTACGGTTTTTGAAAACTATTACGGTTTTTAATGTAAATGCAAATAGATTGTTTTGTAGTTTTATTAATTATTATTTTTTCTGCTGTTTTTGTGTGTATAAATGGTAAAAAAAATAAAAATAAAAATCGTACATTTCCAGAGACTCCTGTGTCTTTTGTTCGTATTTTGGGTTCCTGGCAGCTTTATACTTTGTTAATTAAAATAAAATGAAAAAACTGACTGATAGCCAAGTTTGTGTACCGAAATCTCCTGGACTTCAGAGGTTTAATCAGGGCAAAAACACAGCCAACAATGATGTTTAATTTCTTTACCTTGACCTCCATGACGCCTCCGAAGGCCATGCGGAAGTCTCCGTTGTAATCTTTGCTGAAGACTCTCTGGAAGGTCTGCTTGAACAGGGAGGTGTTGAAGGAGTCTCCCATCACAATGTGCCCCCTGATAATAAATCACAACAAACTGGTTAGAATTTTTAGTATCCTGGAAACAGAGATTTTCAGATTCAAGAACTTTATTGTGATTATGCAAGCAGAAAAGCAGAGATGCAAAATGTATTTTTTTTCAAAAGTTCAAACTATGAGCAATATGAACTATAATGCATTGGTAAATGCAAGTAGCCAAATAAAAAAACACACACCATTGCACTAAATATTGATTGAAATGGTTAGTAATGGAGTTATTAATGAAATATAAACAATATTTATTGGGATTTTTTGTACACTTTTGGATAATGAAACATGCCCCGAGTCAAACTGACCCAAGACCATTATTGCTGTTTCTGAGAAACGAACGTACCGGGAGGGTTAAGAAAAAAATTAAAAATTAAAAAATAATAAAATAAATGCAACTAGCCAGTGTGCGAAGCATCAGCAGCAGCAAAAGACAAGTAACACTGACTTTTAGGTCTTCATTAAATGTAAGCCATAATCATTATAATTAGAAGAAATTAAATAAATGAAGCCATGAAATGTTTCATTCTGTGTGTAATGGATCTATATAATGTGTTATTTCCACTTTTTGAGTTGAATTACAGACAAAAATCCACTTTTCTATGATGTTATTATTTATCGAGATGCACCTGTGTAAGCAATATGAAGTATAATGCACAAATGAATAAATGTAACTAAACAGTGTGAAAAGCATCAGTCAAGTAAAGGTTTATGTGAAGAGAATCACACATCCTTAATATCTGGGCCCTGAACCAATGAATGAAACAGTCAGTGTTGACGTACCCGGTGAGGTTAGATAAGCACTTCATCTCCAGCAGTCCCGTCTGGTCCAAAGCACAGGCGTAGATATCAATACAGTGGCCGTTCACTGCTGAGCGGTTGGCCATGGCTTCATAGTACTGAAACAAAAAAACAGACATTAAAACATAACCTAAATATGTTGAGCGCTCAATGTATTAGAACATGGGTCTCAAACTTGAGGCCCGCGGGCCAATTGCGGCCTTCGTGCCGATATTTTGTGGCCCCCACCTTGATATGAAAGTTTAATGAGTTTTATATGAATGTCTCTTTACCGTGTTGTGTGTGGAAGGTCCCTTTAATTTCTTTTTTTGGTCATTTTGTGTCTTGTTTTGGAAATTTTGTGCCTTTCTTAAATAATTTTGTGTCTTTTTTGGTAATTCTGTGTCTTTTGGGTCATTTTGTGTCTTTTAAAAAAAATAATTTTGTGTCTTTTTTGTCATTTTCTGTCTTTTTTTATAGTAATTTAGTGTTTTTTCAGTCATTTTGAGTCTTTTTTTGGTCATTTTGTGTCTTTTTTAAGTAATTTAGTTTTTTTCTGTCATTTTGTGTATTTTTTTTAGTAATTGTGTGTCTTTTTTGGTAATTCTGTGTCTTTTGGGTAATTTTATGTCTTTTTTTAAATAATTGTGTCTTTTTTTAAAAAGTAATTTTGATTTTTTTCTGTCATTTTGTGTCTTTTTAAAGTAATTTAGTGTCTTTTTAAAGTAATTTAATGTCTTTTTTAAAATATATATATATTTTTTCTGTCATTTTGTGTATTTTTTTGTAATTTTGTGTCTTTTTTTTGGTAATTTTGTGTCTTTTTTTGGTCATTTTGTGTCTTTTTTAAGTAATTTTGTGTTTTTTCCGTCATTTTGTGTATTTTTTTTTGTAATTTTATGGTTTTTTTTGGTCATTTTGATACTGCCTCCAGTTTGAGACCCCTGTATTAGACATTTGTGAATGTGAGGGTTTTGTAGTGTCTTCATGCGGTCGCTCACCTTCGTGGCTTTCTTCAGATGGCGAGCGTTGTCTTTCTGGATGTCGTGCCAGGAGCGGATGGGGGTCTTCAGCTCGTCTCCCACCACCATGCCTGGGCCCTGGGTGGGGGGCCCTCCGATGAACAGCATCACACGAGCCCCGGTGTTGGGGAACGTACCCTGGAGATAAAGACAGGAAGGGTTTGGTTTCAGTGAACGGGGTACAGTACTGCAATATTTAACACCACAATATTGTTATTTGACTTTGACTTAGTAGTTTTGTTTTGATCAATAAATATACAGTCATGGAAAAAAATATTAGACCCTTAGACCCTTGTTTTCTTCACGTTATTGTTCATTTTTAATGCCTGGTACAACTAATATAACAAATATAATAACAAAAATAGCTCATAAAAGTTTCATTTAATAGCGGATATCTAGACATTTTCCATGGTTTTCTTGATAATGACTTTGGTTATTATCAAGAAAACCATGGAAAATGTCTAGATATCAGCTCTTAAATTAAACTCTAATAAGCTATTTTTGTTGTTTTCATTATACTTGCCCAAACAAATGTACCTTTAGTTGCACCAGGCATTAAAATTAACAAGAAATTCAAGAAAAAGGGTGGTCTCATAATTTTTTCCATGACTGTATAAAGCATGTACATTTCCAGAGTAAGAGATCAACAGGACTTAATCTTAATTCAGTACAATATATTAAAAGATAAATAGATATTAAATTATTTTATTAGCGACTATGTTGGGATTTTTGCTAGGATCTGTAGCAAAATAAAAGATGTTCTCTTCAGTCTGTAGGATATGATGTAGAGGCCAGTCACCGGATTTTAATCTAAAATAGTTAATTTGAAACACATTTCACCTTTTACAATTACTGTGCCTAAACCTGCAGCAAGCCATCTTGTGATAAAAATTAAATGTTGATTAATTATTCACCCCTATGAGTATATCACTCCTGATTGAGAGCTTTTAAGGAGTCACTTTCAGCAAAGGTGCCAACACTTAAAACAAAGTCCACAGTCCAGGAGTCTGGGAAAGTCAGACGTTTGGAAGAAGGCCACATATTCACAAAGCCACTGAATGAGCTTCATGACGACAAGTTCTACATGAACGGTGATTCATTTATACTGGGACAAAGTGTACTCATTCAGTATTCAGTGAACAATCAAACAGTAAGCCAACAGACGCTGGATGCTAAACACTTTTTAACTTTCTGCTCTAAATGTTTAAAAAAAAAAAAAACTGTTAACCCTGGGTTTTTTTATTTTTATTTTTTTTATTTTTATTTTTTTAAAAATTAATTTATTTTATTTATTTATTAATTAATTTATTTTTATTTTATTTATTTATTTTTATTTTTTCCTGTCTGTTTTTGGTGTCTGTCTCAGTTGTTTGTAAGTGTCTGTACTATATGTTGAAAAATTAAAAATTAAATAAATACTTTAATAAAAAAAAATAAAAAAAATAAATAAAAAAAACTGTTTATCAATTCAAATGCCTCTTTATAAAATCAGTGAATCTGGAGTCATGGAGTGAAAGAGCCAAAGTTATTCTAATCAAGCCTCATCTCCTCAGTTTGTGAAATTGGAGAAGGTTAGGTGCTCCATACATGGTTCTCTTGCAAAGTTTGATAAAACTTGCGGTCCATTTTTTGCACATGTTGAGGGATTGATTTTTACGGCTATTCCTGAGGAGCCACCCTGATTGTCTACTAGTTGTGAGCTTTTCTTGTGTGATTTTGTAGCATGCTGGGAATGTTTTTGATTTATCTCTGCTTAAGTGAACATATTATTAGACTTTTATTTAGCAGTGGGTGACCTATTTGTGTTTTTGTTTTGTTCTGTGTATTTGTTGTTCGCTTCCATTTTTATTTATTTATTTATTTATTTATTTATTTATTTATTTATTTATTTTTGTAATTCTTCTTACTATTAGTTATTCCTTATCTGATTTCATTTTATTTTATGTATTATTTTTATTATTATTATTTATTTATTTTTTACTTGTTATTTTGACTCTCGTAATGTCATCTCTTGATTTTGTTATGTCACTGAAAAATCAATAAACAAATGTTAAAAAAAAAAAAAAAAAAAAAGCCTCATCTCCTATCTGTTGAAGGAGAGTACAACAGGGGGAATGATCTGTTGCATGGGTTATGTAACCAGGCAGATTAGCAGAAGAGAGGATAATAACGGTGGAGGGAAAAGACAGAAGGCAAACAGGGAACTAGCCTTTGAACTGGCAGAGCACACTGTTCCTGCACAAGATAGTCATCTGCTAGTGTGTGTTTCTGAACAGTAACATGTGGCACAATCATCTCCAAGAGACTAAAGTTCAGGTCGCTGTGAAGCATCTCAATAAATGACTAATGATGAATTCAACTGAATGCAGGGTGTAACTCTTTGGATTTGATCCGTGTTAACTCTCTGTACTCGCAGCAGTTAAATGCTTGTTTTTCTTTCCATGTTTTTTTTATGTTTTTGTAATTCCAACTTGTCTGCATTGCATTTTACTTTGCTTTGTTGTTTTATTGTAATTTTTTTTTATCTGTCATCCACGTTCCATGTTTTTATCTCTTGTCTGTAAAGCACTTTGTAACTTTGTTAAGAAAAGTGCTATACAAATAAAGTTTATTATTATATTATTATTAATAAAGGAATACATCAATACAGCAATTTTTAAAGGGCCCACTTGTGTTATCAAAAGGGAAAAACAAAAATGGATACTTGTGTGCTTTTAAAAAAAAAATTAATTTTTTTTTTTTTTTTTTACAGGATCCCATTAGTGCAGACCGTTTTTTATGGTGACACTTTAAATGAGACATATAGAATAAAGTAATTTTGATGAAATATCACTATTTTATGGTTAGATTGACACACATGATTCTTCAAAAAACTGTTGTATTGTGAAAATCTGACCATATTTTCTGTTCTTAGAGTTTCGGCCTATGATAACTGGTGTCATTTTTGCAATTTTTAGGATACAACATGCCTTTAAAATCTGCAGGTGGGTTCTGGGGTTCCACATGTATAAAGGTACAGCGTACTCTATGTCCGACATTATTTGTATCTACTGAATGTACAAGCCCAATTTCCAGTTAAAACAGAATGTGGTCATTTTCTGATCATATATATTTAATTGAAAACTGCACAAAGCCAATGCAATTATAGTTCAAAATGATAAACTTTTGTTTTTTTGTACAGGTGCATCTCAATAAATTAGAATATGATGGAAAAGTCAATTTCTAGTAGTTCAAGTCAAACAATCCCAACCAAGTATTGAGTCATATAGATGGACATACTTTTCAGAGGCAACATTTACATATTAAACATACTTTTTAAAATTGGTCTTTTGTAATATTTTTTGAGACACTGAATTTTAGGTCTTCATTAAATGTAAGCCATAATCATTATAATTAGAAGAAATTAAATAAATTAAGACATGAAATGTTTCATTCTGTGTGTAATGGATCTATATAATGTGTTATTTCCACTTTTTGAATTGAATTACTGACATAAATAAAACATTTCTATGATATTCTAATTTATTGAGATGCACCTGCAAATATTTTCACTCTGAATCTGTTTTTATTTACGTTTCACACAGCATTGCCATTTTTATTTTTTTTTAAGTGGGGTTGTACAACAGTATGTCAGTTCTGCATGTGTGTGTATTGTACCTCCAGCAGACCAACAGCAACAGACAGAGCGACGCCGGTGGAGCGGAGGGGCCGTTTGCCCTGAGGGACGGGCCAGGGGTCCCTCTGAAGCTCACCCAGCAAGTCGGTCAGATTCATATCGACTCTGTGAACGGGCTGAAGGAACCTGAAGAAGAACACAAACACATCTTAGACCAGCGGTCGGCAACCTGAGGCCCCAGAGCCACATGTGGCTCTTTGGCCCCTCTCCAGTGGCTCCCTGTTGCTTTGACAAAAAAAAAAAAGATATGGAATTTGTCTACAATTTAATCCACATCATTGTAGTGATTCTTACATTATCCAATTGTAAAAATATGTACCCTATACTGACCTACAAAGCAAAAAGGCAGTAACTGCATTTTTGGTCAAAAATGAGTTATTATCATTTTCATGACTTTCAAGGCATCCTTTGTTATGTGAAAAAACATCTTATCTCAAATGTGTGTCATTTTGGAGAAAAATGGTAGTCGGCACTAAACGGCTGGATTACAGGATAACTTTAAAGTCATTTTTCTCAGTTCTGCACTCTGCGTAGTTACTGCCTTTTTGCTTTGTAGGGCCTATAATAGACAGGAAATTTTTATTTTTGTCGACTGAAATGTGCATCAAAGCCTATGACTTATACATTTTTGCCAAAACTAGCTACAACAGAAGAGACATGTGTTTACATTAACTGCCAGTACTTCACTCTGAGTGATTTGCAGTAAGAAACTGGTAAATTACGTTCATTATAAGGCTTAAAGATGCGGCTCCAGAGGGACTTTTCTTTCCGTTTTTTGGCCAAAAATGGCTCTTTTCATGGAAAAGGTTGCCGACCCCGTCTTAGACAAACGAAGCAAACAAAATCCATTTACTAACAAAGACAAGTGGGAAGTGAACAGCCTACGGTTAATACCTGCAAGAGGCTGCAGCGTCCTGAGGAGCCGCTGGGCGACCTTGTTGTCCTGCTGCCGCCGGCTTCATTAAACCCAGCATCTCCTGAAAAAAACACAGAAAAGAGAAACAGTTATTACACTTGACTTTTCCTGTGTTTACACCAAGGTTATAATAGTTTTGTATTTTTCATTAGTTTTAGTTTTAATTTCGTTGGGAATTTTTGTTTTCAAATTCAGTTAGTTTTAGTTAGTTTTTAGAGTCAGTTTTCTAGTTTTAGTTTAGTTTTTAGTTTTTGAAAATGCTTAGTTTTAGTTTTGTTTTTATTAGTTTTAGTGTTAGTTTTAGTTTTTTTGTAATGGGCTATATGTTGGGTGCCAGATTCAAAGTGGTCATAATAAATTTTGCCTTTATTTCCTTTGGTTTATTCATCTCAGCCCCAATAAGGTTATTAACTCTTTTGAATTTTGGTTGGAGTGTAAACATCCCAGTCTCAGTAAACATATTCACCATGTGTTGCATGTTCCAATAGAAACACTGAATTATGAATGAAAAAAGTTGACAAAAACTAAGGACATTTTCACTATAATTTCAGTTAGTTTTAGTTAGTTTTGTAACCTCACAATACAGTTTCAGTTTTTTTTTAAAACTCTAGTTTTTATTTTTATTTCAGTTAACGAAAAATGTTTTTTCAATTCTAGTTTTCGTCATTTCGTTAGTTTTCGTTAACTATAATAACCTTGGTTTACACATGAATCTCCTCATTCGTGTCTTTTCTACAGAGCCTTTGGCCCCACCCACCTGGATCTGTTTGGACGACAGGTCCTTGGTGCCCCTGAACACGTAGCTCTTGGCGATCCCCTCGCAGCTGAGCTCGTGAACCTGAACCATGCGTCCGAATGTGATGAGGCCCACCAGGGCGTTGGGCGGCAGCAGGCTGAGGGACATCTGCAGGGACTCTTTGAGGGCCTGGAGGTCCTCTTCTTCCAAACACGTGTCCACTACGTACAGGAAGATCAGAGGGGCCGCCGGTCCACGCTGTGAAGAAGAAGAGGAAGAGGAGGATTAACCCATTGACGCCTGAAACGCCTGTAAAACCTCTGGGCGGTTTTAAAATAAGCCCCTAAAACCTGAAGTTTTTCTGGAAATTCAACAGAAGTGTGAACGCTTCTACTAAATAATAGATTTTTCAGCCTCTGTAGCAGATAGAAATGAAATTCAAAAAGTATTTGAGAGCTTATACAAATACTACAAAACGACGTATCCGCTTTCCAGGCTTCAATGGGTTAAACTGGTGAAATTCCTCCCTACACACGTTAACACATACAGTCATGGAAAAAAATTATTAGACCCTTGTTTTCTTCAATTTCTTGTTCATTTTAATACCTGGTACAACTAAAGGTACTTGCTTGGACAAATAATAACAAAAATAGCTGATAAGAGTTTAATTTAAGAGCTGATATCTAGATATTTTCCATGGTTTTCTGGATAATTACCAAACTCATTATCAAGAAAACCATGGAAAATGTCTAGATATCAGCTATTAAATGAAACTATTATGAGCTATTTTTGTTGTTATTATTATATTTGTCCAAACAAATGTACCTTTAGTTGTACCAGGCATTAAAATGAACAAGAAATTGAAGAAAACAATGAGTGGTCTAATACTTTGACTGTATATCATGACTGTACACTGAGTAGCAGGCACTGTTGATATTTATATCTTTATTTGTTTATTTTGTCTGCAGATTGAAGAAAAATGCATTGTTTGGTTGTTGTTTGTTCAACGGGTTTCTAGAATACAAGCAGCAACACGGCTCATATTACTTTTGAAAAACCTTATGAATTATTCATAAAGCCACACTTGTTGGCTACAATAGCAGTCAGGCCTTTGTTGGTTGCAAAGCTAAGCAGGTTAATGTATAATTTCAATAACAAATATTTGCAATAGCTTTTATATGGCTTAACATATCAAAGCACATTCATGATGACGACATTAACCTCTTTCACTAATGTGTCAAATTAGCTGCACCTATTAGATCCCAAGTATAGGACTCAGGACACAAAATGCCAAACCATAAAACAGGTAAATCATGGTTTTCATTGCAAACAAGTGGTAACGAACAACATCGACAAAACCGTTTTTCAAAAGACAGATTTACAGTTAAGCTCTTAAAATGTACAATTTTCAAAAACCGGAAGGAAAAGACTGATTGTTTTTTTGTTATAGACACACACACAAAAAGAAATGAGTAATTGCAAGGGGAAATGAACATGTTAAAGAATTAAGTTCAGAGATAGCAGTACTGATGTTCAACAGCTGCTTGTTGACTGAAGGTGGATCAAAGGGAGCAGGCAAGTCCCAATTATGAAAATCTTCTCAAACATTAAGATAGATTATATGCTTTTTTTTTTGTTTTTTTTTTTAGTAAGTTTTCTAATTAGTTTTTAGCTCCGAACTGAAAATATGCAGATACGGTTTGAATAAAACTCTGGGTTAATTATGTATTCCTATAAATGTTGAAGCATGGGAAATTATCATTTGGATATGC
This sequence comes from Centropristis striata, assembly GCF_030273125.1. Taxonomy (NCBI): domain Eukaryota; kingdom Metazoa; phylum Chordata; class Actinopteri; order Perciformes; family Serranidae; genus Centropristis; species Centropristis striata. Next base: position 3,569,870 of record NC_081517.1, on the reverse strand, counting down.
GAGAGTTGAAGGATGACACTGAACACATTGATCAGAACTGATAAATAAACTCTCCACCTGGCGAGGCCATTATCACAAAGGGTTAATATTCACCTTTGCACAGAACACTAGTACTAGTACGAGTACATACAATCTCCATGCATAGGGCTGAGGTCAGAGTGCGAGCATGTTATGTGTGGTATTTACCTGTACTATGTACTCGATGGTAGAGAACTGTGGCATGAGTTCAGCCGGCTGGTTCACCTCTGATATGCCTGCATAAGAGGGAGGGAACTGCAGAGGGACAGAGAAGAAACACATTAACCACAATAATAAAGGAATGCTGCTACACCACATTCACTTATGCAGCCTCATATGACACTCATACCTTAATATCAAATCAAAGTATGCGGTCAACGTCAGTACTTACAGGGTTCCTCTGGAAGCAGAAGTTGCACGCCCAGATTTTTGCTCTGAAGTCAACTTGACTGTAGAGGGAACAAAACAATTTTAAGTTTGTGTGCAGTTAATTAGCAAGAGATTAACTAAGACTGACAGTAGGTACACCTTCGGTGTATTTGCAGTACCACACCCAGTACTTATAACACATCAGCAATCTTAAATGCTGATGTGTTAAAAAATATTCAAACACAGCCTCACACCCAAATTCATGCAACCTATTTTCTATTGCTTAGAAGTACAAAATGTAATATTTCTGCAATATTATGTCTAAAAACGGCCAGACTAGTTGCATATATTTTGTTAAGTCGTGTTCTCAAATCATCACAAATGTTTCCAACAACCCATAAACCCAGAGAAATCTATAATTTTAAAGACAAACACGCTCGATGGCATCATATGCCCTTTGCACATTTGTCAGAAATTGACTTTTTATCCAATATTTTATGATAAACTTTAACCTTCTTGCTTTATTTTTTTCAATATACTTCAAGCGGATTAAGGATTTTAGTTGCCAGCTGTCTGGATCTTAAGTTCAAACTGGATTGGAGAAACACCGACTAAGGTGGAAGTACTTTATTCAGTGTTTTTACCGTTTTAATCAGCTAATTTGGCTCCATGTAAAAACCTCCTGAACAATGAACACTGAAGGAATTCTAACCTGGAGTGCAATAACTGCAATGAGTTTGAATTTGTCTTTGTTACCGTTTTGATTGAAAAACCCCTAGCAGCAGAATATTACATAATGCATGCTTAAGGAATATTGCAACAAAGCAATGTCAAGAACATAGTCGGCACTAGACACTTGCACAGATGGTTAAACACAATTCCCTTATAAAAGAAAAAAAGGCTAAAATAAACCACAAGCCAAAATAAAAGGCTGAATACTCAAATTCTTGTTTTTTTTGTGCTTTGTGGCTGAAAAATTAAACATTTTCCCATCTGTTAGCATTGTTTTCTATGACTCACCATAGTGGGTTGAGGACTGCCTTGCAGTTGGCCCGGCTGCACAGAACTGGTTCATACTGGACCGGTGGCAGGTCGGGCCTCTCCTTGAGTGGTGTGAAGAGGCAGGAGACCGGGACCACTAGCCTGGTGGCTTCCAGGCGGCTGGAGGGCCAGAGGTTCCAGCTGAATCTCACCCCATCCCTGTCCTCGTTCTGTTGGATGAACTCCTGGTAGGTCGCCATCACCGAGCTTCAGCAGAGAAGAAGCCCAATAGTTCACAGTGAGGTTGGAAGTCCAGTAGAATAACAGGTTATAGTCCAAGTGACACTAGTAGCCTAAATGTGCTGCTGCTTTTCACAAGCTGCAGTGAGCTGCTCTTTATAATGGTGCTCCTTTCTGGTAGTGTAACCTTGTCTGTGTGTTTCACTAGCTGAAGTCAGTCTCTCCTTTATACAGGTGTTCCTTTCTGTCTCATGCTAAAATAAGAAGCAGGTATTGAAAATCATGACGCACAAGTGTGTCATCAGCAAACCTGATAAGCGTGTTTTCATGCGATAGCGAACAGTGCAGAGGAATCTCAGGAGTATTTTTAGGCTACACCTTTGTTGGCATGTGTCAAGGAAACATCAATGACGCCTTTAAGGAAGCGTCAGCAAAGATCCTGTTGTAGCAACTGTAGACTCTTGCCCTCTTTCTCAGAACTATCAAAGGAACGTTGTATTCCCCAAACAAGGCAACAGCATTTCCGCAAGGTAATGAGTAAAGCAGTAATGATTTGTTTACTTATTGATTTAAAAAAAAATATTGCCAACTAGGCATTAATCATAATTGTGTCATGTAAAAATGGCACAAAATGATGTTTAAATATGGAGATAGTTTGCCTTCTCTGTTTTATATCACATTTAACTGAATAGCTTTGTGTTTGGACTATCAAAACAAGACCTTTAAAGGAACTTTTTAACATTTCTGACATTTATCAAACCAAAAGATTTGAGAAAAACAATCATTAGTTATAGCCCTAATCTTTTGTTGTTAGCTGGGCATTAGATTTCAATGCGTACAACAATATCTGTACTTCTGCAGGATGGAAAAACATGTACGGGGCAGATTTTCATTATCTATTAACCACTTAATCCATAGAACCCACGCTGGTGGGACTACACATATTTACAAAACTCCATATTTCACAATCATCTATTTACAGAAAAAATACAACTGTTGTACTGTTTTGAAAACTTGACTTTTCCAGCTTTCAGAATTTGTAAATCAACTGTATGTTCTCCTGTGCAACTATGTCTTATTAGGAAATGTTTAAAAAAAAAAAGAAACATCCATCACAATCATTAACAGCCCCCACGGTGGAGTGTTTTAAGTCTCGTCTTCAGACCTGTTTTTATTCTCTGGCTTTTTAACTTTGCGTGAGTTTTGTGGTCCTCTGTGTCTTTTATTTATTTATTTTACTACGTTTATCTGTTTGATTGTATTGTTTTATTTATAGAATCATTTTAGATATATGTACTTATTTGATTATTTATTGCTGATTGTTATATGGAAATGTTTTATTGTTTTTATGACTCTATGTACAGCACTTTGGAGACGTTTTTGTTGTTTAAATGTGCTATACAAATAAAGTGGATTGGATTGGACAATCTGCAGTAGCCCAATGTGACATCTTCAGATAACCTGCTGTTTTGAATGGCCACATCCCAAAAATCTAGCCCTGTATTTTAATAATCAGTTGATAATTTAAGTAAAATTCCCTAGCTTCTCTACTGAGATTGTTAAGCTGATTTTCTCTGTCTTATGTCTGAAAGCCCTATCTTTGGGTTTTGGAAAACATGAAGACACCACCTTGAGGAGATTAATTAGTAATAAAAATAAACGGCAGTTGCACTAAATCCAATGCTTTTCTTATGTAATACGAGCTTTGCCTGGCCATATCTGACGAAGGTGTGAAATTGATGCTGTTGGGGATGTTTGGTGTTTTCCCGTCCTCTTAGTTTAAAGAAAGGAAAGTACAAGGAAACCCTAAAATGTTGTAAAGTCTTAGATAGAAAATAGGATCTTAGAAACTATTTTGAACTGTTTCTACAGTGGCTACCTTTGATTACCTTTGTTTCATAGCACCTACATTTTTATACTGTATATTCATATTTATTCTGCACTGGAATTCTATTCTACTCCTTCTTTAGACACTTTATATTTTATTGTATTTTTATTGTATTTTTATATTTTATTGCTTGAAGTATGCCTAGGTTGTTCTTTTTACTTAATTGTGTTGTTATTGTCTCTGTGTGTAATGCTGCTGCTACACTGTAATTTCCCAGCTTGGGATAAATAAAGTATATCTATCTATCTATCTATCTAAATAATATGAAGAGGGAGACAGACAGAGAGAGAAAAGTCACAGCCTGGACAAAGACGCTGCCTGCACAAAACAAGTGAAAATAACACCCTTTTTACCACTTATCACTATAAGTACCACCAAATAAAACAACATTGTACATTAAAGTTTGACAGACTTCAGACAAATAATTTAGCAAAGAACAAAAAACATGGCCAAACAAAAAGTGATGACTACTGACAATTAAACTTCAAAAACAAGTGAAAATCACACCCTTTTTACCACATATCACTATAAGTACCACCAAATAATCAGAATAAAAAAATAAAAAAAAGAATTTCCCTTTGGGGATGAATAAAGTAATCTATCTATCTATCTATCTATTAGGGGTGTGCCATATCGTATCGTTCACGATAATATCTGTATTTTTTTTTCATGGTTAAAGAAATGCATATCATGATATTGGCAACGTTCCTACTTCTTGATGTAGTGGTTAAAGTTGTTATAATCACAAAAAGCTACTTACTCCCTCTCGCTAAACACATGCAGCTTTCAAAATAAAAGCACAGTGTGTAAAGAGAATCCACCACAAAATTTTACAAGAAGACTGTCAAAATAAGAGCCTTAAATAAAACATACAAGAACCTTTATTCTCCTTTACAAAATGTCATTAAAATATGCCCCCGGAAGCCCTAAATGGTTATTTTTATTATTTGCTCATACTCAAGAGTTGAGAGTAACTTTTTTGTATTTGACAACTGTTGAGATTTGCACTTCAAACTACATGTTAGATTTTTATTTATTTATACAGACTAAAAATATATATATTTTCCATATCTTTTTAAGTATTTCCTAATATCGTATAGTATAGTATAGTATAGTAAGTATATCGTTATCGCAAAAATAGCCTGAAATATCGTGATATTCTTTTAGGGCCATATTGCCCAGCCCTACTATCTATCATATAGTTCAGGCTACAGGCCACGTATCATCTCTGATGAACCCAAGGTTGGCATTTGACACTTAAAGCATATCTAACGTTACTCAGGAGTGAACTAACATGTTCCTTATAGCGGTGTCTCTCACACAAAACTAGATATAGTGACCACTTTTTCGCAGGAACCCTATAAATGGACATGTTAGCCATCTTTCCGCTGCTCTGTCAGTCAAACCCTGGTAGTTAGCCGGTTGGTTCAACTAGCTAACGGAATGTAGCATTGACCCACTTCCGGTCCCTTCATGAATGGAGGCAGTAGCGGGCCTACTTTCGAGGAAAAAAATTAAAGTCAAGGGCTTACCTTGTGTATCAGGTTGGCCTCGGGTTTGGAAAAGGGCAAATTAATCTGCTGTATTCAGAAGAATTTACAGCATCTGGAGACAGAAGCAGGCGGATGTAGAGGACAGAAAGACGACGGTGATCAGCCGGCTCCTACACTTCACTACACTGACGTGTTACTCTACGTTAGCACGGCTCCTATTGGCTGCTCTGTCCGTGACGTAGCCGGGGCGTGCCCTGCGTACCAGAGCGTAAGAAAAGGGAAAAGAGGACTAGAGAACTCTGGGAAATGGAGTTTATAATATTGTCCTACACAGCAAAGACGTTATCTGCCTTAGTGTCTTGTTGGAGCAGAGACAACTGACTTTTGACGTTTGTGCTATAAAGTGGCACTTGTATTGCTTTATTTTTTTTTGTATTTGTTGTTGCTTTCTCTCATTGTTGTTGTTGATTTATTTTTTGTATTTTTTTAATATTTCTTGGGGAGGTGCTTTTTAATAAGCCCATATAGGTTTTTTAACCTCTCCCGCACTTTTCTTACTCTCTTAATCTTCACTATTCTTGTTTCATTTCTGTTTTTTGTAATTGTCCTTGTTGTCCTTTTTTGTTTATTGTCCTTTCCTATGGTGCAAATAAATAAATAAAATTTAACTTATATATATATATATATATGTGTGTTATATTTATGTGTGTGTATATATATATATATATAATTAGTAATAAAAATTAGTTATATATATATATATATATAAATATAACAAATCGAGAGAGCTGATAACAACAACAACAACAAAAAATAGAAAAATAAAAAATAAGGGTGTAAATAAAATAAAAGAATGCAATGAGAGACAAATACATTTTATCAAATAGGCATAAGTCGACAATTGAATAATAACAAAACAACAACAATAAAAATACAGAAACTATTGAAATAGAATTGAAATACATTAAAGAAGGTATTATGTATGACAGTAATGATGACTATGGGTCGACCACTAAAACTTCTTTCTTTCTTCTTTTTTCTATCTCACCACAACTGTGTAGAGAAGTAATAAAACTCTCTATACTATGACCACTGAACAGTTGTTGAAAGTGAAGTAAATGTATTTACAGTTGAATATTTCCTTTGTGAGATTCTACCCCACGATAATGTACAATTAAAATGTTATACCCATACTTTTACTCTAAATTTATATTAAAGTTATTAGTCTTCGTTAGAATGAAACATTAACATTAGATTCAGAAAATAAAAAAATCTGTTTCTAGAAGCTCTCTGTGCAACCTAATGGAGTTTGTGTTGCTGAATTTTGACTGAATGGCAAAGTTCAATTAAGCAGCTAATTATTTTATTTTTGTTTTAATGTGATTAAGCTCGAAAATAAATTACTTTTTTAAACTTAACTCTGCATATTCATATTTTACATACAAACTCATGATGCATCCATATAAATCTGATGCATTGTGATTTGCAGTTGCATCTTATACTGCTGAATCAACACGATAACTTGGCTTAATTTCTTAGATAATCAGAGGGCGTAGCCTATAGCTTTCTCCTCACCAGCCTTACCAATTAGTGCTCAGCACTGCACAGTGTAAGAATATCCACTCACAAATCATTAACAAACATTAGGTAATATATCTACAGTGCCCTATGTTTTACAGTTTGTACAGTTTTATATCTCAAGGTCACACACGCCCTGTTGCGCTGCAGCAGCTGTCCATGGTGCTGGAGTGAAAGTGCTGCAACTGCTGGATGTGCTGCGTTCAGGCTCGGCTCGTATATTGGGACTTTTGGCATACGTCTGCAGTGAAACCACTTGATATGACCGAGTGGCCTATAACAGTGGAAATATATTTGTGGATATAGGATATTATTACATTTGAAATACAGTTAACTGTGAATGGGCACGTATTAATATGTATACATATATTTTACTAACTAACTAACTAACTAACTAACTAACTAACTAACTAACTAACTAACGTTTACATACCAGTAAAGTTTATTAAATTAGCCTTTTCTGGAATCTTACACTCTTTATGTTCTGCTGTATGTGCTTCCACTCAGTGGTGGAAGAAGTATGAAGATCCCTTACTTAAGTAAAAGTACTAATACCACACTGTAAAATTAATCCACTACAAATAAGAGTCCTGCATGCAATACTTACTTAAGTAAAAGTACAAAAGTATCAGCAAAATGAACTTAAATTATCAAAAGTAAAAGTAGTCGTTATGCAGAATGGACCAAATTGGTCCATTCTCCATGAGGTGCTACAATCTACAATCAAAATCAAATCAATCAATCAAAATGACTTTATTTATCCAGGAGGGGAAATTCAGTTAGTCTGGTAACTCTGGAAGAATGAGACAGCCTGATGGCTGTAGGAGCGAAGGATCTTTTGTATATATTCTATATTCCAAATATATTATTGGATTATTATTGATGTATTTCAATTTTCTCAAGGTAGGGCTCATTTTAACTACTTAACATACTGTTATGAGGTTTAATTTTAAGAATACATCTAATCATTTAAATTTGTTTTGTTTTTTTATGTTAAATCTCGACCTGAAAAGTAACTAAAGCTGTCAGCTTAATGTAGTGGAGTAAAAAGTACAATATTTGCCTCTAAATGTAGTGGAGTAAAAAGTACAATATTTGTAAAATGTAGTGGAGTAGAAGTATAAAGTTACATAAAATGGAAATACTCAAGTAAAGTACAAGTTCCTCAAAATTGTACTTAAGTGTAGTACTTGAGTAAATGTACAGTACAGGCCAAAAGTCTGGACACACCTTCTCATTCAATGTTTTTCATTTATTTTCATGACTATTGACATTGTAAATTCATCAAAACTATTAATGAACACATGTGGAATTATGTACTTAACAAAAAAGTGTGAAATGACTGAAAACATGTCTTATATTCTAGTAAGCAAAGGGTGGCTACTTTGAGGAATCAAAAATACAAGACATGTTTTCAGTTATTTCACACTTTTTTTGTTAAGTACATAATTCCATATGTGTTTATTCATAGTTTTGATGCCTTCAGTGAGAATCTACAATGTAAATAGTCATGAAAATAAAGAAAACGCATTGAATGAGAAGGTGTGTCCAAGCTTTTGGCCTGTACTGTATATAAAATGGAAATACTCAAGTAAAGTACAAGTTCCTCAAAATTGTACTTAAGTGTAGTATTAGAGTAAATGTACTTAGTTAGCCTACATTCCACCACTGTTTCCACTTTAAATCACGTTGGGAGAGATATCGGAAAGGGAAGTTACATTTTCCCACAGAAAGTGAACTCAGCATTCCGCCCAGCTTGTTTAGAGTGTCTGTGAACATTAAGCGGCGCTGTAACCAAGCTGTATTTTTGGTGGAGCACAAACCCCTGGAGGGAGAGAGCTAGAGAGAGAGAAAGAGAGAGAGAGGGAGAGAGAGAGAGAGAGAGAGAGAGGGGGAGAGCTGTTCCCTCTCCTCTCTCTCCGTGTTTCTGCCGCGCACAGCGGACTCTCTCCTCTCTCTTACCCAGGGTGCTGAGCCTACAGGCGGCAGGTGTGTGCAGCGACTGTCCGCCGAAGCTTTTCTCACTTTCAGCACATTTTGGGAGCGAATTTTGGATACTAAAGCGAGGCGATAACTCACAATGCAAGTAGGCAGTGCACGGTCCACCCTGGCTGAGAGGATGTTGCAGTGATAGACAGCAGCTTGTATCTGCTTGCACTGAGCCGGCATCGTCAGCTGTTGCTCTAGCAGTGAGTGGAAGAGTCGGGAAGCAACAGAAAAAAAAGGCCAAACTATGCGACTGACTTTCTGCCGGTAACCTGTTTTTTTTCCATCTTAAGTCGAGCGGGGAGCGGATGCGAGCAGAGGGAGTCAACGAGCCTCTGACTATTTTCTGCCCTTTGTCGGTGCCGGAGGAGCTGTGCCAATGGAGAAAGCGACTCCGCCGCCCCAGCCCCAGCTCCAGCTGTCGATAGCGAAGACTGAAAGTCCAGCGGAGGACATCTCTGGTCTCTCTGACGAGGAGCTGCTCAAGTGGACCAAGGAGGATCTGGTGCGGCGGCTGAGGCGCTCCGAGGCCGACAAGATGAGCGTGATTCTGGACCACGGGAATCTCATCCGAGAGGTCAATCGCAGCCTCCAGTTGCACTTGAACGAGATCAGGGGGCTGAAGGTGAGGGGGGGCGCGCATTGGTGAGGGATGAGATCATAGGTTTTGGAGCGCACCTGAGAGCGCGCATGGCAGGAGGGATGCTGTTTAGAGAATAGATGGTATCATTGAAGTTCATTGTGTAGGCCTGTGTGAGAATCTGATGTGGGTGCATGTGACTCTACGGCCATGCTGAACCTGAAGGAGGCTTATAGTTTTCATTTAACTTTTAAAAGGAGGCTGAAAATGTCAGGGTTTTTAACCAATTAAGAAGAGCTTATTTAACAAGGAAAGGGCCAAATCTAAAAGTAGCACATGCCAATGAGGTTGAAATTCAGTGTAACAGTGAAGCAGAGGGCATGTCCCTCTGTTCATAAGCCAATGCTTAAATCTGGCGTCCAGATTTCTCTCTGTCTGAGCTGCACACACCTCACATTCCTAGACAGTTTGTGCCCATAAATCCACAGCACCATTGCCTTTAGAGCAACGTGGCATTTGCTCTGAAACAATATGCAAGCATTCTCCTTTCCAGTAACCTTTACACCGCCTTCATTTTCTGCACTGCTAATAAGAGTGTGGCACAATATTTACAGTTAAAGCTGAGACCCAGCCTGAGGTAGCCTCAGATGAAACACATGGGGATCATTTGCCTCTTCTTGGAGACCTCGTCACCTCTCCACCCATCCGAGCTTCCTAATTACACAGGAAAAGAGCTGGAGGGTAAGAGAGGGGGCGAGAGAGAGAGAGAGAGAGAGAGAGAGAGAGAGAGAGAGAGAGAGAGAGAGAGGGAGGGAGTTCAGAAATGAAGGAGCTCTCAGGGAGGTGAAGAAGGGATGTTTAAGTAAACGTTGCTGGGTGTGAAATGTTCGGGGCGTGTGATTTTACAGCTCTAACCCTCTCTTATTTCTGTGTGTGGCCTCTCACTCTCCTGCAGAGCATTCTAATCTACATTATGTACTTCACTTTGACTGGCACACAGTGAGTCAGTGCTTTTGTGGGAAAGAAAGAGAGGATTAGGATTTCATTTCATTATGATTGCATACAGCATTTGAGTGATATCTAAAAGAGCAGCGAAATGGATTGAAATTGGACAATGGCTGCAGCGGTTTAGTTGGAGTTAAATCAATAGAACACAAATTATTTGGTTTTGTGGCAAATCAAAAGCACATTCTGATCAGCATTGTCTTATTTTATGATGCTTCCTAATACTAAAGCCTCTCTCTTTCCCTCTTGTTCTTTTCTTCTCCTCCTCTCAGGATATTAACCAGAAGCTGCAGGAGGACAACCGTGAGCTGCGGGACTTGTGCTGCTTCCTGGATGACGACCGCCAAAAAGGCAAGCGTGTATCCAGGGAGTGGCAGCGCTTGGGACGCTACAGTGCCAGCATCATGCGTAAAGAGGTGACCCTCTACCTGCAAAAACTCAAGGAGCTGGAGGTCCGACAGGAGGAGGTGATCCGGGAGAACCTGGAGCTGAAGGAGCTGTGCCTGCTGCTGGATGAGGAGAAAGGGGTGGTGGTAGGTGGAGGGAGTGGTGGTGGTGGAGGAGGTGGAGGGGGAGGGGGTGTAGGGATGGGTGGGTGCCGCAACTCCATTGACAGCCAGAGTAGCTTGCTCCTGGTGCCGGGGCAGGGGCTCCTGATGAGGGACGTGGGGGACGGGAGCAGCACCTCCAGCGCGGGGAGCGCTGACAGCTCTGACCACCCTCACCATAAGCAGGCTCACCTGGCTCCGGGGGTGGGCGGGGTTGGGGTTGGGAGCGGTGGGGAAAAAGGGAGCCCCGAGCTGGTGCACAAACCCAGGTGCAGCAGCATCAGTGGAATAGGAGGCGGAGGAGGAGACAGGGAGGTGTCCAGCCCCGAGCACCCTGCTGGGCGCCACCGGAGCACCAGCCTGGAGTACCCGTACACCCTGCCCCAGCTCTGCCGGCCCCGCTGCGGCTCCATATCTGTGCCTGATCACAGTCGAGTCATGCGGGGCCTCAGCCCGGAGAAATACGGGAGGAACGTGGGTCGACGCAGTCCGGAGCAGCACCCCAAGCACCACAGCTCTGATCTCCTCCTGGGCCAGAGGCAGCACTTCCTGGGAGGCAGCGGGGAGCTCTATCAGAGGCACCACAGGAGCAGCATTAGCAGTACGGGCTGCGGGAGCCCGGAGCCCCGGCAGGCACATTTAGGGGCCGCTGAGCACAATGAAAAGGGCTGCGTGGTCCAAGGGGGCAGCCCTGAAACTCATAGGCACCAGTACAGTATGAGTCCAGACCACGTGAAGTTTGGCAGCCCTGTGAGAGACGGCCAGAGGAGGGCGGCTGGAGACGAGCTGTCGCCGCACCATCGGAGCATCTACAATGGCATGAATGGTAGGTGTGTGTGTGTGTGTGTGTGTGTGTGTGCATGGTGATGTTTGTGTATGTGCATGGGATGTGATCATCCTGAGTCTTAATCTTCTATTTACTTATAAACTTTCCCATGCACACAACCCCTTGGATGACATTGTGCAAAATATTTTACACAACCAAAGTTTCCAACCTGGTCTCACAGAAATCCGTGAAATAGCCACGGATTTCGCTTAACTCGAAATCCGTGGAATAGCCACGGAATCGCTCAAATTTCCGTGAAACTGACACGGGTTTCGCTACAATGCAAGTTAATGACAGTCATATCCCGTGGATATTCCAACATACAAAGTGATTATGTACATTCACTGAGTGAATATTTAGAAAATAAAACATATATTTCTCGCTAGAAATGTGATCAAAATCCATTTTTATGCAGAAACTAAGTCAAAATATTAATTTTTTCACTAAAAATGAGAGAACTGTCCGCCATGTTTTTTGTTCTGACCGCCGGAACCTTGAAAGTCACGTGACTTGGAACAAACCAATAGGAACAAATATCCATGGAATAGCCACGGGATATGACTGTCATTAACTTGCATTGTAGCGAAATCCGTGTCAGTTTCACGGAAATTTGAGTGATTCCGTGGCTATTCCATGGATTTTGAGTTAAGTGAAATCCGTGGCTATTTCATGGATTTCTGTGAGACCAGGTTCAAAGTTTCACAACCCTCCCGTAACACACACACACACACACACACACACACACACACTTACACACTCAAATCACTCAAAGCACCAAAAGTTAACATTTTAAGATATAATTTAATATAGCAGGATAGAGACAGTTTTTTTCCTCTATAAAAACCTAAAAAAAGAGAATTGCTGTGTGATATGCGATTACAAGGCACTTATTTGATTGAGAAAACAAAGATACTCTTCTGACTGTTGCAAAATTTACAGCATTATTGATTTTGTTGGCATCTCCAGAGGAATGTGGGTTGGCTCTGTGGATGAGAGAGAAAATCATGGGTTCAGATTATTTTATCGTTTTACATGTTCTGTATCCAAGTTGAACAGATTGGACTCAGATGGTCAGATATCAGTGTGTGTGTGGTGTATCGTTGCAGCATGCGTGCACCTCTCAGACGACGAATTAGCCCCAAATCTTTGCTGCAGTCGTGGCCGTCTCAGTGAGATCAGTGGGAGTAAAGGATGTCAGAGAGAAGGAGGAATATCAAAGTACCAACTTGGCTGCTGTTTAAATACCCCACAGTGTCTGATAATGATTTCTGGAGTCCGGGGAAAAAAAGTGCTGAGTGGCACAGAGCTGGCAGAAGCTAAAGGACAAATTCCTCAAGGTGAAATATCTGCCTGACTTTGCAATATGACGCTGAAATTACAAGAGAAACAGAAACAGTGTACACAGAGCTGAGTAAAGCCAACAGTTACAAGAAGGATATCAATTACATCTCATAAGGTATAATGTCAATAGTTACATGAGATTCTGTGTATGATGGTGAGTCATTTATTCCTGTTGGATTGTTTTCATTGTAAAAAGACAACTCCAAAGCAAAGACACAGGTTTACATTTACATTGAGTCATTTAGGAGATGCTTTTATACAAAGCCATTCACAGGAAAAAAGGGAAACAATCAAGGTATAGTGCAATAAGAGGCGTTGGTGCATCAATAAGGGCTGGTGACAATTCTTTAAGGCAGCTATTCTCAACCTTGGGGTCGGGAACCCAATTGGGGTCGCGAGAAGATTTCTGGGGATCGCCAAATCATTTTGGAAGTCAGCTAATGTGTTTTTTTGGTCACTTAATGTCTTTTTTTGGTAATTTTGTATCTTTTTTGGTCATTTTGTGTCTTTTTAGGTCATTTGTGTCTTTTTTTAAATCATTTTGTAGTCAATTTGTGTCTATTTTGGTCATTTGTTTCTTTTTTTGGTCATTTTGTGTCGTTTTAGGTCATTTTGTGTCTTTTTCGATCATTTTGTGGTCAATACGTGTCCTTTTTGGTCATTTTGTTTCTTTTTTGGGTGATCTGAACTGTGCGTGTGAGATTGTGTTCAGTGAGCGGGGGTCACGGACGACATGCATGTTAAATTGGGGGTCGCGACTCAAAAAGATTGAGAACTACTGCTTTTAGGAGTAGAGTTGTCATGTGGTGCTAGGAGAGAAGGTCCTCTCTGAAGAGCTGGGTTTAAAGGAGTTTTTTGAGGGACGCCCCTGCTCACGTTGGAACTGGTAGTACTGGAGTTCCACCAACAGGGAACAAGAAATGCAAAGAGTCTGGATTACCTTGGCAGAGCCAGGCGCCGTTCATTGGAAGAGCGCAACAGAAGTAGCGTATGTCTGAATCAGGGCGTTCAGGTAGGTAGGAGCAGTACCAGAGACAGCTTTGTAGGCAGCATTAGAGATTTGAATTTGATGCTTTGGGCTGCAAAAGGTAGCCAGTGGAGCTCAATGACCGCCGCGTTCTGGATCATCTGAAGCGGTTTTACTGTGCACATAGACGGATTACTGCATGGGCAAAGTGGGTGTGTGCCCAGGGCCCCAGAGCCAATAGGGGCCCTTGGCCTTCAGAGTTGTTTCTTTTTGGTATACAATAAAAAATCAAAAAAAAAAAATCCTGAGCCTGTGGTTTAGGTGAGTTTCACTGTGGTTTTGTGTGGACTCTTTACTGATGTTGATTATTGTTTCCTTTATTACTTTAACGATTTGTTTTAGATACTTACCTATATTTTAATTAAGGTGTGTTCTAGTCCATAATACTGCAAGGGCTGGGCTTGCTGTCGCTCCCATAATATGTTTATTGTCCAAACAAAACAATCCTAAAATTACAGTCTTTTTGTGTGGTTGTTTTTGGCCCAGTGTTGGTGAGTTTGTGTCCAGGGCCCGTGGTTATGATAATCCGTCTATGACTGTGCAGTCTGGCAAGAGCTTGTGTCAAGAGTTGAGTGGCATGTTAAGTTAGGTAAGGTCTCATTTTTTCTGATGTTACAAAGAGAAAAGCGGCAAGACCAGGCAAATATATGCACATTGTGCTATGTTTGCTATCAATAGCATAACCTTAAAGGGGACATAGTATGCTCATTGTTCAGGTGATGTTTACATGTCCAAAAAAATACATCATTTTTCTCATACTGTAACTGTCTGTCAGTCAAAGATTATATAAAGATGGATGGCAAGTGAAGCCGAAACATCTAGATGGCCCCCTGGTGGCTGGCTGCAGTAAAAAGAGGTAAACCCCGCCCCCTCCATGTTAGTGGATGGGACATGAGCCAAACTTAAAAAAATCAATGTACACATGAAATACATTTTCCCAAAGACAACATTTTATGTAGTTCTTATCACACTGCTGTATGTTCTGATAAGATTGGTTGTAATTAGTTATATGATGCTATAAATAAGGGGTGTAACGTCATGATTGACAACTTGCTCTGTGCAGACTATGGCTCCAAATCACATCATCAGCTCAAGATGGCAGCAGCCCAATCCACAATATTTTGGCTTCACTTTTGTACAGTGGCAGGAAGTAGAGCTGTGTTGTGCTTTCTTTATACAATCAATGGTCAGAATATACAACCCAGTTCCAAAGAAGTTGGGATGCTGTGAAAAATATGCAAAATTTGCAAATCCTTTTGACTTAACAGCCTTAGTTGTGACATCACAGCCTTACAGAGCCCCTGACGGCGTTATAAAGACACAGTTTCTGAATATGGGCTGTGTGCATTTCTCTCACGCTCACAGTATTTATATAGCACCTAGACTTGCTTTATGATTAGAAAAAAGACACAGAAATATCAATTTTTACATTATGGGACCTTTAAAAGGTCAATCATGGGGCATGTTTTACAAATGAATATCAGTTCACTAGTCACAGGGAATCAGCCTGCAAAAACAGTTGTATAATGTTATCTGTGGCTCTAGAGGAGCTTTGTCAAGTCTGATGCTCTGATGATGTAATGATGATGTCATCAGCGTAATCTTAGCCTACTGGGATTGATATAGTCATGAAAACTAAAAAAAACCAAGGGTATTTATGAGACAGGAATGATAGAATTGCATTATAGAAAATAATTGTAATATTTTTGGGACTTGATCCATTCTGGAGACAATAAATCAGAATATCTTAACCTTTCCTGAATTAGTTGTGACCATTTTTACATTCGGTCTTTTGAGTCTCTCCAACTTTATTGAATTAAACCACCAAATAGCTGAAGGACAAGGATTACAATCCAGCCAGTGCAGCCTCAGAAATAACTAGTTCAGTAGTCGTCTAGTAGTAAACATGGTCTCTCGAGCCATTTTGCAATCTCTACGGATTGCACTGGATTATTGTAAAGACACACACAACTTTGATTTGGATCATCAGTCTGTTTTCTATTTTAGCTCTCTGTGCGCTCTGTAAGAGATTTCAATCTTGATGTAACCTGAAACCCATATGATGTCTGCAAAAGGCCACGCCACATTAATGCCGCACAAATCCTTAATTGGAAAATGTTGTGAGTGCACGGGGCACTCACTGGCTCTTGAGTCTGATGGTTTGCCAACTGTGGCATAACTGTTATGAACTTAGCTCAGAGTGAAATGCATGCACCAAATAGCCTTTAACCAGGTTCATAAAGACTTCATTAAGCCTGTGTGTGTGTTGCTATACACTGTAAAAAAAAAAAACCCTGTTGTTTTTACGGTAAAAAAACGGCAGCTGTGGTTGCCAGAATTTTGCCGTAATAAATACGGTGCAACTTTTTAAAATATTACGGTAAAAAGATATTAGCACTGTTGATTTTACATTTAAGATTGCCATTTTATTAATTTTTTTACTGTATAAATAAAAGATTTTTCCATCAAAAGAAACGCTGTTTTGCCATATAATTGACAAGAAAATACTTTATAAATGAGAGATTTTACCATTAAATATTACAGTATATTTTTGTTAGAGATATGGTGTTTAGTACATTTAGCAGTGAGAAAAAGTATGTTTTACAAAAGATAAATGCAAAAATTACAGTGGTGGCTTGTATATATATTACATTAAATACATATTACAGTGTATTTTACAGTGGAGGATTGTATGTTTCAAAAAACGGAACTATAAAAAATACTGTTTTGGCTGATATATACATTTACGGTGTTTCCTTGTTACTGAAACTGAATTAACCCATTTATCATTTACGGTCTAGCAGTTTTTCACCGTGAAATCTACAGACATTTTTTACAGTGTACAGTGATATTAGTATATCATGATAGCTGTCTTTAAGAATGGCTGTTTGATCATGAGCATGTCCCCACAGGGCCACCCTGCCTCCACTGTCCTGACAAGGACACTAACTTCAAATGTCACAACACAGTATTTACAGTAAGATCAAGACACGCAATCAACACTTAGCTGGAGGTGGCAGGTTTCGCCTTTGTGCTGCAGATATGAACTAATTGCTTCAAAATTTAACCAGACAGGCTGCGTTTTGGTGTGAAATTTTGCAGACGGATTAAAATCCACAAGCACTGCAGAATGAAGTATGAGTATGCTGCCCTACAAAGTCTAACTGCAGTAACTACGCAAAAGGTAAAACTGAGGAAAAACTGCTTTAAAGTTTTTTAACATGTTTTAACTGGCCAGCCAAATGGGTTATATGTAGGTAAGTGATATGACACTTATTATCTATGTATTGATGATGTCAATTTTATGCTCAAAAATCATGATGTTTTTTTTTACCTTTGACCCCAAAAAATTTAGTTAGTGCACTCTGGTTTTGCTGTAAAAGGTTCTAATAGTAATGGTAAACAGAGTGCAGTAACTATAATGTTGTTGTCTTCTTTCAGCTTTTATTTTGTTTTCAGTGAATAAACATTTTTAAATTGATTTTGTTATAAGTGTATGTATACAAAGATTTGTGTATTTTAGACTTATAAAGACATTTTATATTTTAGTCTTAATATAATTGTATCTCACTTTTTTTACTTGATCACTATCTAGATAATAATTTCCCTTTCAAATAAACTTATAATTTCTATTATTTTATGACAGACCGTGGTAAGTGCAATTACTGTTTGGTTTTGAGTTGGATTTTGTGGTTTTTACATAATTATTTATCTGAAATAAAGCAAAATTTAAATATGAAACTTTGCCACGAGATAAAACAGACATGAAGGAGTTCATTTTTAGTTATAACTCAATTTTGACCAAAAATGTAGTTACTGCAGTTAGGCTTTGTAGGGCAGTATGAGTATGAATAGATGTCCTGTTGTGAGGTAGGAGAAGTAAAGAGAGCAGCTTTGTGTCCGTGTGTGTCATCCACTGACCCATCCTTACTGCCATGTCCTTTTTTGGACGGAGAGGGAGTTTAATTCCTGTGACGATGTAGTACACTCTACTCGCTTGGATTATCCTCTAAGCCCTTTGCACAGTATTATTTCATTTTTTATGTACTAGCGTGTGTGGTTGTGTGTGTGATTTGGGGTGGATGTGCCACAGTGTCCCATGCAGGCTCACTGTAGCAGTGTTTTATTCAGACAAATGAAAAGTCTAATGTGCACGAGCCACTTGACAGCACTGAAGCTCAGGCCATTTAAAATCCTGACAAAATCCCAAATGAAAGCAAAACAACACTTTGACCTCTGGCACATTTTAATGCAAACTGCTTTTTCATCTTTTTAGAAGCTTATCACACATATTCTGTAATGTTTAAGGCCAGGGGAAGGGAATGAGCACCTTTAAAATGACTAGAAGCATTCTTAGTTTTCCTTCATAAAATAACGACATGTTCAGTTTTCTGTCAGAAGGAGAAGAAGCTCTCTCATCCCAAATCATTTTAGAAGTCAGCGTGTGTTAATGTGTTGTAGTCTTTTTGGTCACTTAATGTCTTTTTTTGGTCATTTTGTGTCTTTTTTTTGGTCATTTTGTGTCTTTTTAGGTCATTTTGTGTCTTTTTTTGATCATTTTGTTTCTTTTTTTGGTCATTTTGTGTCTTCTTTGGTCATTTTGTGTCTTTTTTTGGTCATTTTGTGTATTTTTAGGTCATTTTGTGTCTTTTTTTGATCATTTTGTGGTCAATATGTGTCTTTTTTGGTCATTTTGTTTCTTTTTTGGGTGATCTGAACTGTGCGTGTGTCAGAAGGAGAAGAAGCTCTCTCATCTCAACAACACATGATCCAGAAAATAACAAAGTGGTGTAACTAAAATGATATTTAGAAAATTCAGGGAGCACTAAGTGCATCAATTAGAGATAAAATGACTGCATGTGGAATAATGCAAGTTCCTAAATAGCAATTAATATTGTCTGGCCCATATGAGCCAGATCAAATACGTCCATCTTCTTTTGTGTTCGACTCCCTCTTAGTGAAAGATAATCAGCCATGAACGCTGTATTCTCCTGACCCAGACTATTTCACTAAGCCTAAAGGATCTCTGCACTGCAGAGGGTCTTTTTCAGAAAGAAGAGAGACTTAATCATGTTTTCTGCTTTAGCAATCACAAGTTCTGCATATTAGCTTAAGCTGCTCATATGATCGGGAGGAGAAAAAAAGGCCACATGGGGAAAAAAAGATATTACAGTGTGAGGGAGAACCTCTGCTCCTGTGATGCAAGTGAATGCCACACACACACTAACACACACACACACACACACACACACACACACACACACACACACACACACACACACACACACACACATATCCTTGTACTTCTATCTTTGTGAGGACCCTCATTGGAATAGTGAATTCCCTAGCCCCTTACCCTAACTCTAAACCTAACCTTCAGCATCACATCTAAATGCCCAACCCTAACATAAACCTAATTGTAACCTTAACCCTAAAACAAAGTCTGAACTTTCAAACAAGCCTTTAAAGCAGCTATTCTCAACCTTGGGGTCGGGACCCCAATTGGGGTCGCGAGATGATTTCTGGGGGTCGCCAAATCATTTTCAGTCAGCTCTGTCTCCACTGTGTTAAAGTGTTCATGTGTGAATGTGTTTTTGGTCACTTAATGTCTTTTTTGGTCATTTTGTGTCTTTTTAGGCCATTTTGTCTTTTTTTGATCATTTTGTGTCTTTTTTGGTCATTTTGTTTGTCATTTTGTGTCTTATTTGGTCATTTTGTTTGTCATTTTGTGTCTTATTTGGTCATTTTGTGTCTTTTTAGGCCATTTTGTGTCTTTTTTTCATCATTTTCTGGTCATTTTGTTTCCTTCTTTTGGTCATTTTCTTTCCTTCTTTTGGTAATTTTGTTTCCTTCTTTTTGGTCATTTTGTTTCTTTTTTGGGTGATCTGAACTGTGTGTGTGAGATTCTGTTCAGTGAGCGGGGGTGACGGACAACAAAATTGGGGGTCGCGACTCAAAAAGGTTGAGAACTACTGCTTTAAAGAAGTGAGGACGGGCCGAAATGTCCTCACTTCACAAAAATATCCTCACTCTGTTGGTTAAAAACGTGTTCCGGTCCTCACTATGTAGGAAGTACAAGGACGCACACACACACACACACACACACACACACACACACGCACACACACACACACACACACACACACACACACACTCACTCACACAGGACATTGCATTGACCTCCATTTATTTGGACAGTCTAACCCAAACATTGACAGGAAACTTTTACACAAAAAGACTTAGAAATAGGGTTAACTGACGAGTTTTAAAAATGACGAGTTTTAAAAATGCTACACTATCACAAGTTATGTGTTTGACTGGGGTTGCTGATGTGAAAGCTTCTCCAAATACAATAAAAAAGAGGGCTGCTAAAGCGTTGACAAATAATGGTAAGCTAGCTAGCCAGACATGCTAATGGTGCCAGTTTAGCTTAGCACGTAAACAGATTGTTCAAATACATTTGTTACATTTCAGCTTTCAGCTCAGTATAGAAAGATAATTAATAGTATTGCTTTAGTTACACATAACCTACACCACACTTCTACATTAGGGATAGATAGATAGATAGATAGATAGATAGATAGATAGATAGAAGATAGATAGATAGATAGATAGATAGATAGATAGATAGATAGATAGATAGATGACTCCCAAGGGAAAATTAGGTTGTCATATAGTTAGTATTAGTATTATAATATTATTATTATTATAATTATAAGTACATAACTGCAATATATACTATGTATATGCACACAAGATATGAACAGTGATATCTGAATTTGCATTTATCACAGTCCCTGTAACATTTAACATTATAGCACTACTATGTAAATTATCAATACTTTCAATGTGAACTAGTAATTATAAATCAGAAATAACAATATTGTCAGACTCGAGTGAATCGCTATTTTCCTTCACTCTTATTCAGCACGTAGAGAAAGGTAAAGCTGTAGTGGCTAAACAATGATGAGGCAATCACTGCAGGGGCTTAGCGAACAGCCCGTTAAACAAATATATTTATTCAGACAATGAATATTTGAAAGAAGTGGGACATTTTGCAGATCCGTGTCTAACTCCACTCACTGTCTTTTGACTTAATGAGAACTGACAAACACTAGCAGCATAATTCTCCATTCTGGAGCATTTTCTGCTTTTTTTATCTGATCGAATTAGCAAAGATCATCCCATTGTCTTATTCACTCTCATTCTATTAATCTATAATTGTAGCATCACTTCAGACCATTCAGCTCCTCTGGCTGTTGTTTAGAAGTGCTGCTGCATGTCTGCAACAGGAAATCACCAGTGAAGCTGTGGCCTCAGATAATGTTCTCCCTCTCCACTGTCACTGCGAAAGCCAGGCTATCTTCCTCCGTCTCCCTCATCCTCTCTTGTCTTTCTCCCTCCTTCCTTCCCTAATTGGCTGCCAGTGTGAACAACCAGCTGTCGGGCGGGGAGAGAAAACTCTGATTACAAAGCCGTCTTTCTGGAGGAGGCCGGGGGATGTTCTGTTGGCCAGGCTGAGCTCAGGAAAGAGGGTTGAGGAAGTATTTGAGTGGATTACTGGCTGTTTTCTTCCCCTCCTCCTCCTCCTCCTCCTCCGTCTCTTTCTGTCTTCCTCTCTGCATCACATCTTCTCCTCTTCCTCTGACTCCACTCCGTCCTCTTCCTCCTCGCTTGTCTGCCAGGGCGCTGGATGGAAAGCATCCCCTTGACAAATTGTGAAGTCTCACAGCCTAAGCGGCATGAAGAAACTCAAATGTTTGTCACAGCTGCTTGGCATGAAAGGATTTGGGGGAGCATTAGGCTGCTGTAATTCAAATGGATTAGTATTATTACCAGATAACCTCATGTGTACGGCCTACTATCCCTGCTTTTTCTTTCATTACTAGTTCAACTTACCAAAGTAGCATGGTGTTGTCTCGATCAGAAGTTCTCAACCTTTTTGAGTCGCGACCCACAATTTAACATGCATGTTGTCCGTGACCCCCGCTCACTGAACACAATCTCACGCGCACAGTTCAGATCACCCAAAAAAAAGGAAACAAAATGACCAAAAAAAGACTCAAAATTACCACAAAATGACCAAAAAAGACATAAAATGACCAGAAAAGACACAAAATGACCAAAAAGACACAAAATGACCCAAAAAAGACACTAAATGACCCAAAAAAGACACAAAATGACCAAAAAAAGACACAAAATGACACAAAATGACACAAAAAAGACACAAAATGATCCAAAAAGACACAAAATGACCCAAAAAGACACAAAATGACCCAAAAAAGAAACAAAATGACCCAAAAAAGACACAAAATGACCAAAAAAAGACACAAAATGACACAAAAAAGACACAAAATGACACAAAAAAGACACAAAATGATCCAAAAAGCCACAAAATGACCCAAAAAGACACAAAATGACCCAAAAAAGAAACAAAATGACCCAAAAAAGACACAAAATGACCAAAAAAAGACACAAAATGACACAAAAAAGACACAAAATGACACAAAAAAGACACAAAATGACCAAAAAAGACACAAAATGACACAAAAAAAGACACAAAATGACACAAAAAAGACACAAAATGACCCCAAAAAGACACAAAATGACCCAAAAAAGAAACAAAATGACCAAAAAAGACATTAATTGACCAAAAAGACTAAAACACATTAACACATGAACACTTTAACACAGTGGTGACAGAGCTGACTTCCAAAATGATTTGGCGACACCAAGAAATCATCTCGCGACCCCAATTGGGGTCCCGACCCCAAGGTTGAGAATAGCTGGTCTAGATTGACTTGTTTAGACAGGTGTTTCTATTTCTGAGGGCTATTTTCAACATTTATGTGAGCACATTTTTATGAATATAATGGTTATATATATTTGGTTATAAATATATTCCCTTTCATACAATCTTTTTTTAAAAACTTTCAAAACACAATCATGCTCAATGAAGAATTTTTAAGTGTTGCAAATGTCAACACAGGTAAAATAATACATAAAAGAGGTAAAATGAGGATACCTGCAAGTTCTATATTTTAAATATTATTTCTTATTTCTGTTTGTACTTGGTCTATCATCATCAAACAAAACTAGTATGTTTTTAAGGACCAACAGCTATTTGATGCAATGGGTTTTTACGGGGGATAACCAACTGTCCCAATAATTGGAGTTAATGCTGCGTTCGATTGCACTTGGAACTCGGAAAGATCCAAGTTGGAAATTCCGACCTCCGAGGTAAATTCGTTTCATTGCTCAACCTGGGAAAACATGGCCGGCCACAGCAAATTGATGTTTTGTTTGGATGTCTTTAGAGCATTTAAAAATTATTCTGGGGAATAATTTAAGCTACCTGGTAGAACATACAGTTAAATGGTTGTGTCCTCTCTGGGTCCAAATATAGGGTGGAATTGTTGAATACTTAAGAGACAAACATATAATTAAATCTTATCAATTTCCTGGATATAATTCTCAACTCAACTCAACTCAACTTTATTTGTAAAGCACTTTAAAACAACAACAGCCGCAACAAAGTGCTGTACATAAACAAACAGAACAAGAGACAATGAAATAAATAAAACAGGAAATAAACAATAAAATAAATAGATTCATTGCTTTTTAAAAGACAATTTAAAAAACAATAAATAAAAGCAAACCATAAAACACTAAAAACAAGAGCAGAGTCTCATGCGTGGTTAAAAGCCAAGGAATAAAAATAGGTTTTAAGATGACTTTTAAAAATGGACAGTGAGGAGGCTTGTCTGATGTGGAAAAGGTAGCTCATAATATAGAGAAGTGCAGTATTACACCTTATAGACTAATGTAGTTTAAATATTGGAAAAACTATAATGTTTTTTACACTTTTACACAAGCCGTTCTATTGCCCTTTTCCAACTCGGATGTCGGATCTTTCCGAGTTCCGAGTGCAATCGAACGCAGCATAAGTCCCACTCGTTGGGTTGATGGCACCAAAATCAGCACCCGTATTTGCAACATCAGTAGTGGAGATTTTAATTTATAAACAATTTTCAGCTGCTTGATGTGTTTTACCAATTAAAAGAGTAAAGGAATGAGAGCAGGTTCAAAGCTCCAGAGATAGTTAAAGAGTGAAGCCCATCAGAGACTTTCCTCTCTCAAGGTGGAAGTCTTTATCTCAGCGCCTCAAAGGGAAAGATGCTACTTTTAAATGCTATCATGGCATTTGAATTTGTAATCACACCTGAGACCAATTATCCCAAACACCCTTGCCTATAGGCCATCAGTGCAGCCATTAACCAAGGAGTGCATGATTAGGCATTTTGTTTATCTACCTCTGGTGCATATCATTGTCATTTTTAATCAAGCCGCCCTCAGCTTCATCTTTTCAAAGCTCTATCTCCTCCTGGATGGACTAAAGAGCCTTATATTCCCTATTTGCTGTGTGATTCTCAAACAATGCATGCTACCTTTTTTTAGTCCTTCATCTGTAATTCCAGTCAAATACTCAGTACATCAGTAATGTCAATGGGAAGTGGAGTGTAAAATGTCTCCAACAAGAGAATGAAAAATATTTTTGGCATGCTAAATTATAAATTGGGGGGAGATAAGGGGAATGATTATGTACTGCACAGTGGCGGTTCTAGACCAATTTTACTGTGGGGGCCAAGGAGGGGCCAGTGTTATATCAGAGGGGCACATTAGCACATGAAAGAATGGCAAAGATGATATTTAAGCATTCAAAATCTTTGAATGTCTTGAAAAAGACACAAAATGACCAAAAAAATACACAAAATGAGAAGACAGAATTCCAAAAAAAAAAAAACCCACAGAAGACATAAAAAAGACCAAAAAAAAAGACACAAAATGACAAAAAAAAGACAGAAAATGACCAAAAAGATACAAAATGACTAAAAAAAGGCACAAAATGACAAAAAAAAGACACATAAATGACACCAATGACAAAAAAAGACACAAAATGACCAATAAAGACACAAAATGTCCAAAAAAAGAAGACACAAAATAACTAAAACAGACACAAAAAAGACACATAAATGACACCAATGACAAAAAAGACACAAAATGACAAAAAAAGACACAAAATAACTAAAAAAGACACAACAACAGACAAAGAAAGACACAAAAAAAGACACAAAAGAGACACAAATGACCAAAAAAGACACAAAATGACTTACAAAGACACGTAAAGACATGAAAAGGATTTAAAAAATTGACAAAATAGCCCAAAAAGACTCCATTGTTCATCGTTATAAATTGATCATGTTAGTATTAATTTGACACAGGGGCCACAGCAGCCCCTGTAGGCCCCTGTGTAGAACCACCACTGGTACTGCAGACCAAACCAAGATGAACATTTGTGTGCATGAAGAGCACTCTGGTACTCTGATTACAACAGGTCAGTGTTTATGAACACGTGAAGCACTTGGCTGTTGCAGGATGCACCCCTCCACCCCTCCACCCCTCCACCCCACCAGTAGCTCCAAAGCTAAGTAGCTGTGTGAGTTATGAAGGGGGCTGCTTGGCGTGTTCCCGCGTCGCTCCGGTCCAAACCCCAGAGGTATGTGACAAATGTTCCACAGTAGCCCCAGTCATCCGCCAGACACGCAAACCCAGTGGAATGGAGAACAGCCTTTGTCCTCTTACTCCGTGCCAATAGGGAACGGCCCACTGAGCTAAGAGGAAATTAGCTTCCTAGGCCAGGTAATTAACTGGAAGTTGAGTAGCTGCCATGTACGAGGGCAGCACTGGGCCTGAGGGAACTTCTGTCAGTCCCAAAGTCACCAGCAGTAACCACATTTAGCTATGTTACATTTACTTCAGCTGCAGCTGTGCGTCATGCTGAGAGCTGGCAGTCTGAAGGCGTCAGGTGATCAGGTGGGAGTGAAGGACGAGAGTGGAGCAGGACAGATGTGGCTGTTTGTCTGACAGCTTTCAGGTGTCTTATGTAGTTTAACCCTCTATGGTTGACATTATGATGCCAGTTGGGAAGTGTTTTTCTTTCTTAAAATAGACTAAATAAACATAATATGTAGAAATTGTATAATTCTTTTTTTGTTGTTGAAGTTTTTGGGGTTTGTTGCGGTGCACAAGTGAAAAAAATAAACAATTTTATATAAAATTTCTGTTATAAAACATCATAACAGGAACTTTTTAAACCAGTTTCTTGTCTGAATGTTGCCTGTAGGCAACAAAGGTTAACCCTTTATCGGGTGAAGAATCAATCAATCAATCAATCAATCAATCAATCAATCAATCAATCAATCAATCAATCAATCAATCAATCAATCAATCAATATATAGCACTTTTCAAGCGAGATGCAACACAAAGCGCTTTACATAAAAAAGAAAGGAGAAAATAGAATAATGATAATAAAAAGATAACAAAACATAGAAACAAACACCCTCCGCCCCACCCACCTTCATCCCACCATCCTATTAAAAACAAAGCACAAACTGAGGAACTGAGGAAGCTCCATCTCAAAGTTCAGGTAACTTGCAGCGTTACCTGAACATACAGAAGTTTTCAATAATCAATCCACTTCTGGGTTTTGGTACAGTTGGTTTTCACACCTGATGTGAACCGTTCCAGTAAACTTGAACCGTATAGAGACCACCTTTTCAAATGCACAGTACTCTTCAAACAAACTGGACTTTTTGGTCAAGTGATAACCTTATACTCAAGGGTTACTTTCAGAAACAGCTCCACGTAGTTGTCAGTCCAAGAAAATATATCTCTGGTCTTACTTTTAGCCAGTGTTGCTCTTCCTCCATAGTATACTTTCTGTATTTTGTCAACCGTGGAGTATCGATAGACGATGTGCTTTCTGTTTACACTGGCACATGCATGCTCGCTGTACATGGACGGTCATGTGATATGTGTTTTCATTCATTCATTATCCTTAACCGCTACAGGCAATTTAGAGTCACAGATAAAACCTAAGTGCATGTTTTTAGACTGTGGGAGGAAGTTAGCTAATATTAGCCACCAAAAGCTACGAGTCATATCAGATCAATTAAGGTGGTATTGACAGACTCAGACTGAGTGCATTCAATTGATCAGCAGTTCAGTTCACGCAGATGAATCCAGCTTTATTTTGCAAGAGAGAGAACGTGTATTTTCCTCTTTACGAAGCTGCATAGTCTTGTTTCTATGCTCTGTTAGCTTGTCTCTGGTGCCTGTCTGTTGTGCACTTGTATCAGTGATGAGCTGCTTTGCTGCTGCCATCACTGTGATGGTTTTTACAGCCTCACCATCTGTTAAAAACAGGGATAGAAAGTGAGATAACATATCAGGAATCATAACATGTCAAAACCGCTGCAGCTGACAACAGAATTATTCCTCCCTTTCCCAACACCCAGGATGTAGTTATCCATTTCCTGCCGCATAAATCTCCTGCCCATATTGTGCATTATGTGCATTTGATGTAATGTTTCTCCTGATGAGAATGACAGCGAGGCACGTGCGCAGCTCCCATTACCTCGGATGGATGGGCTGATCCGACCAATGTTAAATGATTGGCAGCGCTGTCATTATATTTATATCATTATCTCTTACTAGTCCTCTTTTCAGAGAAGTCTTTTGGTCTGTAAGATTTCCTCTCAGTGATATTAAAATCAATTTCATTACCCCCCCACTGCTCCAGACTGACTGGCTCATTTCCTTTACTGTTAGAGCAAAAAGGTACATTTAATTACCTCTTTCATCTGGCTTTGTGAGAGCTTCAGCTGCAGGTTAAACATGGAACTGAAGGAATTCTTGCTTTGAACTGCAGTAAATGGTCAATTTTCTGTTCTGCTATATTAGTTTATTCATAGTCTCTCTTAATGTAGGTTGATGAATTTCCATATTATTTTATCGTGACATTTTGTAATGATATCACTGGATATTATCCTTTTTTTAATCTAATAGCTAAAGCTATTATTTCCACTTCTTTAAAGGTCGGGTCCATTTTTTGTTTTTTCAAAGTTTTTATTTCACACTGTAACTTCCTAGTGGTGATCCTTTTGCATTTTATATCCAAACATTCACATCTGAGGTCTTTTCCATTAAAAAAAAGCCTTAAAAGAAAGTTTGAACAGCACCAGACTTTGAAGCCAATTTGAGGGGGCCAAACAGAGGAATTACCTCTACTGGGTCCATCACATACAGAAAAAAACGAGCCTGGTCACAGGAATCCGTGGAATAGCCACGGAATCACTCAAATTTCCGTGAAACTGACACCTGCGTAATTTAATACATGTAAATCAAACTTTTGTGGCTTCATGCACCACTGAGCAACTTTCATAGGAATGAATAGGAAACCGCCTTCAATGCTGTATCCAGTTTTCTTTACACATCCATGAGTCTGCCTTTACTGTGTGAAGAGCTGTGGCAAAAATGGTTTATTTTAAGAGCAGAGGAATGATAATTCTTGTCCACACCTCGATGTAACCCCCTAAGGCACCAGACACCTTAATGTCAGCTCAACCTTCAGGCGTTACGTGAGAAAATGTTCCCTAAATTCTATATGTCATTACATTGTCCTGAACTTAACTGCCTGAAAAATGAAAAAAAAATGTCTTTTTTTACATCTGATGCAATGCATTGCATTATTTTTTATCTTAAGACAAAGGGCCTTTTAACACGACGGAGCTACAGAAGAATTAGTTGTTTTCATCGGGGAGGGGAGAGCCAAAACAGTGTGAGAGAGTGTAAACAAGTTTCCGCCTCAGGACATGGGTCATCGAGGTCCAAGGGCTTGTGGGAGTTGGAAGACAAAAGCCATTAAATGCAGATCCCTGGCGCTGGAGGAAGCAGCAAAGAGTTCTGGGATGCTAGAAATGTAACATTATTCACAGCTGGTGAAATTACCAATATTGCATCTCATCTGAGCCACACACACACACACACACACACACACACTGCAATCTTCAGCACGCTACTGTTATATTATTCAACAGCACTGAGGAGTGATGGGTAGTGACATGTTAAAATAGGACAACAGCAGTTTATCTTGCAAATGTCTGCTTAAATATTTAATTTACCTTTGAGAGTCATAGCAGAATGCCAACCACACCAATGCGCCTGACAACATGGGCCCTTGTAGAACGTGTGTGTGTGTGTGTGTGTGGGGGGGGGGGGGGGGGGGGGGGGGGGGGCCCGAACACCGAGGACAAAGCAACAAAAGAAGAGTTAAAGGCCAAAGCTGTGACAGCTCTCGCTTTCTGACAGTTTCTCTGTTTTTGTCCTGCTCTGTTGATCTCTATTGTTTAGATATGAATCTTAAAGCAGTGGTTGATTTCAGAACAAAGCTTTTGCAGCCACACAAAACACAAAAATTCCTGGTAACAATCCAAATGTGACGCCTATACTTCACATTGTAACTATGTTGTCTGTGGTAGATTTTTCAGTCTTCAAATGAGTGCTACAAGAGCCTTTTTTCATCATGTCATCAGTCTAGCGGTAGCCATAGATGCCACCAGTGTTTAGACTAAAAGAGTGACTGTGTTAACTAATAACTGGCAGAGAAATGCCTCATGGTGGCTTTTGGTGATGGCAGCTGTAAAAATATTTTCTAAAATCAATTTAAATACATTCCTATATGTGTGTATTATCAATGCCAACCATTTACGTAAGCAACCATAAAAAAAATTCACCAGTGAACAGGGTCACTCCTAGGGCTGGGCGATATATCAATATAAAAAAATATATCGATATATTTTTAAATGTGATATGGAATTAGACCATATCGCATATATCGATATAGTTCAATTTTTTTTCTTTCTTTATTTAAAAATGCTGCCCTTACTAGGGTTTGTCATATGTAGTTATTTTGTAATGTTTGTTATTCTTTTTCTCATATAAATATATTTATTACAGAAAAAGATTGGCCTATTTTTATTTAATTTCTTTATTTAAATGTGCACTTTATGGAGCTTTTGCTTTAAAAGTACTCCTGTTGTTATACAGTATTTATGTTAGCTTAAATAAACGGTATCAATAAAACCACTTGTGACATGTCATATTTGACTTTGTCACTTTGACTGAACATTTGCTGTCACTTTGCGATAAAAATATTGGGATATATATATATATCGTATATCGATATTCAGCCTAAATATATCGGGATATGACTTTTGGTCCATATTGCCCAGCCCTAGTCACTCCTTAACTAAAAACACAATTTTTCTTTTTCAAAGACGTGATCCAAAGCTGTGACGGCACTCGCTTTCTGACAGTTTTTCTGTTTTTGTCCTGCTCTGTTGATCTCTTTTGTTTAGATATGAATGTTAAAGCAGTGGTTGATTTCAGAACAAAGACAAACACAAACACAAAAATTCCCGGTAACAATCCAAATGTGACACCTACACTGTAAACAATTGTCTTGTAAATTAACAGTAAAATACTGGCAGCAGGGTTGTCAGCATTCTACTGTTAATTTTACAGTTCCCTTACTGTTATTTACTTTACAGCATGTTACTGTGATAAAACCACATACTGAATTACGGAACAATCCTGCATTTCATTGATTTTTACAGTAGACTAAAACACAGTATAGTGCTGAAGCTAGTTATAATATTGTTGCTATATACAATGCCTTTTTTGTAAATAGAGCATATTACTGTCTGAAAGCCAATTACTATGAATTAAGCGCTGTCTTCACAATAACCTCAGTAATTTTAATATACCATATACTGAATGAGTTTGTTAAGTAAAATACAGCCATTAAAAATGTGGACAAGAGGAGACTTAGAAAATATCATATATATATATCATATATTTTATCGGAAATGGCAAGCTACCTACAAATATTGCCCAAAATGCATTGTTTTCTACAGTATAATACAATTTTAATGAAAAACAATATGTTACTGTCACAATTTGGCTGTTTTCTTACAGCAATTTGTTACAGTGTATACTTCACTTTCACTTCACGTGGTTGCTTGAGTATGCCCTCCCTTTTGATATAGACATGTCTGTCTGTGTCCCCGAGATCAGAAAGGAGACATAACTGCACATTCACACACACACACACACACACACACACACACACACACACACACACACACACACACACACACAGCCCCTTGTAGCCTTGATCAGCCTACAGGGCTCCAATTATCCAGCTCTACTCCAGTGAGTTTGGTGCTCTCGTCTCTCCACAGTCTCCTTCAGCCTCACAGTGAGCCGAGCTGCAGGAACCACAGCTTCAAGTTATTTGCCGTGCCTACCTGCTGCCATCACTCACTTCATTAAAGTTCTTACACAGTAGACAGGAGACACTTACCGTTAATTATAGCAGCGTGACAGCTTTCCCTCTCTTCTCCCTGTCCTTTTATTCTCTGCATGGTCTAATGTGACAACAAATGGGAGCTTAAATACAAAAGGATGTTGTTAAAGCAACACAAGGAAGGATTTCTATAAAGATGGAACAACATCTGAAAACAAAGAGGAACAAAAAACCAATAATACTAATCTAAGAAAAAGAATTTGTTGCTTGGTGAAGCAGTGGGTGGTTTAGGGGGAATTACACTTCCAAGGACACTAAATGGGCAGAAAGGCAATATACCAACATGAGTCCCGTTGTTTTTATTATGAGGAATTGTTCCACATTTCTGGGAAAGTTGTTCATTCATGTTCTTGCCAAGAGTTTAATGCTGCTAAGCTAACAGTTTTAATTTGATGCTTAAAGTTTGCTTAGTCGTCGGGATAGGGGTGTGCCATATCGTATCGTTCACGATAATATCGGTATATTTTTTTTATGGTTAAAAAAAATGCATATCATGATATTGGCAACGTTCCTACTTCTTGATGTAGTGGTGAAAGTTGTTTTAATCACAAAAAGCTACTTACTCCCTGTCGCTAAACACATGCAGCTTTCAAAATAAGAGCGCAGTGTGTTAAGAGAATCCACCACAGAATTTACAAGAAGACTGTCAAAATAAGATGCCTTAAATAAAACATACAAGAACCTTTATTCTCCTTTACAAAATTTCATTAAAATATGCCCCCGGAACCCCTAAATGGTTATTTTTATTATTTGCTCATACTCAAGAGTCAAGAGTACATTTTTTTGTATTTGGCAACTGTTGAGATTTGCACTTCAAACTACATTTTAGATTTTTAATTATTCATACAGACTACAAAAAAAAAATCATATATTCTATCTTTTTAAGTATTTCCTAATATCGTGAAGAATATCGTTATCGCAAAAATAGTCTGTAATATCATGATATTTTTAGGCCCATATCGCCCACCCCTACGTCGGGATTGCTGAAGGAAAGCGCAACTTCCGTTGCCAACATGCATGCATATTTCTTATGACATCTGGTGTAAAAGGGTCTGTAGAAAATATCAAGATGGACATTGATTTCCTGTTTATGAGTTTGAAAAGGCCAGCCTCAGTAATTGACACCTTGATATTATTATTTCTTTACGCAAACCAGTTTCTCCTTCGTGTCATTTTTCTTGATTGAAATAAGAAAGCCGAGCCACCAGGGTCTCTCCACCGCTGACTGACAGCTTATGCGTCCGTGACTGACAACTAGTGGAGCCGATCAGCATATCACAGATACAATCTAGTGCAGCAGAAAGGACCAAAGCGATGAAATTCCCCAGACCTGAAGTGATATCGACTCGAAATCTGGCCTCACAAGACTGGGCCCTTTCTGTGAGACAGAGCAAACACTGACTTGAATCCATAAACATCCTGCATTGCTTTTGTTTCAACTGGCTTCTCCGGCCACTCATTATCTCTGTATTATGCATTCAGAGCTTAGCATCACGCTCCAGAGTTGCACGCTGACTGTAGCTGCCTGAGGGACGTCAAGACGAGTAGCTCTCCTGCCAGGCAGCCGGGCTGACTGACTGACTGACCGACTGTCTCCCTGATTGTCTGACTGACTGCTAGCTAAACGGAAGGTCACTGATCTACCATGCATCTCCACAGGCTTTCCTGCCCAGCCAGCCTGAATAATTTATGTGGCAGATTTTTAGGAGATCTAAGGGAATGGCCATGTGAAATTACCTTACATTGATCCTGTTAGTTGAGAGGAGGAGGGGGAGGGCGAGGGCGAGGGGGGGGGGGTGACAGATCAAAGAGGACTGAGAGATGAGCAACCGTGAGGAGAGCAGGTTCTTGTGTTTACCGCCTTGATTCAAACATCAATAACAACATGATTACTGGTTTTGACAAATTATACACATACACCACTCATTCAGATCAACATGGTCTCACAGAAATCCGTGGAATAGCCACGGATTTCGCTTAACTCAAAAATCCGTGGAATAGCCACGGAATCGCTCAAATTTCCGTGAAACTGACACGGATTTCGCTACAATGCAAGTTAATGACAGTCATATCCCGTGGCTATTCCAACATACAAAGTGATTATGTACATTCACTGAGTGAATATTCAGAAAATAAAACATATATTTCTCGCTAGAAATGTGATCAAAATCCATTTTTATGCAGAAACTAAGTCAAAATATTGATTTTTCACTAAAAATGAGAGAACTGACCTTGAAAGTCACGTGACTTGGAACAAACCAATAGGAACATATCCATGGAATAGCCACGGGATATGACTGTCATTAACTTGCATTGTAGCGAAATCCGTGTCAGTTTCACGGAAATTTGAGTGATTCCGTGGCTATTCCACGGATTTTGAGTTAAACGAAATCCGTGGCTATTTCACGGATTTCTGTGAGACCAGGTACTCATTCAGATATATTGACTCCCAGCATCCGTCTTATCTCACCAATTTTCATGAGACAAAAGAGATCTGATTTCCTTAACCCATAAGAACCCATGGTGACACCCGTGTAACAAACACTTTAAATCTTCTATAATCTCCCATATTCAGCTTAATGCTTCACCTTCACTCATTAAGTCCCTAAGTGACACATACTCAACACCCTGGTGTGGTGGTCATGTGACTGTGACAAGAAGTGACTCCTCCAAAATGTGGCTGTGACTGCAAACAGAACTTTTAAAAGCTTATTTTTTGTTACTAGACTAGGTTTAAACCTATTTAACAATTCTAATCCGTTAATAGTTTGTCCTGTATTGCATTTAACTTGTTCTGACAATATTTCTTGAAGAAATTAAAGTCACAAATTTGATTTATATTATGGAGATGCAAAAGAAAAAGGTAAATTTGTGTCTCTGTAAGCAGAAAATGTGTCTATTTTTTAAATTTATTTTAAAATAAGAAGTATTATAAACATAAATACAACGCCCATTGTAACATCTATGTCACATCACAGATCTTTGACATTTAGGGGTAGTATTTTTTTTTAAAACATCAGAAATGTGTTGTATGTGGTCCACTTATAGAACACATCCTTTAAGGATAACTGGCTCTGGGTTCTTATGGGTTAAATTTTTTTTTTTTTTAAAGTCCTGAATCTCTTATATGAACTAAGATTATGAGTTAATAATTGGTGTCTGGCTGCAGAGGGATAAGGGTTCCCCATCCGGAACGGTGATTTATTCAGTGTGGGAGCAGCGTCTCCCCAGCCAATCTCACAGATCTCTTTGTGGGGGAAATTTAGAGCCTTTCACTCGAGCTCTGGTGTACAGAGGTGAAATTTAAGGGAGCTTAGGCCCCACATTATTCTCAAGTAATCACATTATCTATATACTCTTGCTCTGACCCACATGGAGCCCTCTTCCCTCTACACATCCCTCACATCCCGTTAAATCCAATTTGGGTTTTAACGCCCTGCCCATAACTAAATCATCAAACACGGTCCGAGAGCGCTGTATGTTTTCCCACTTTATAACTCTCCTTGAAGAGGTCACAAGGCAAGTTTCATTAGACACTGATACAGTTCACTTTAAAGGGATTCTCTTGGTTTTTGGCACATGCCGACTGTGTGTTAACAGGATCGCTCCATCACAAGACAGCAGCTTGTAATCTTGTGACCTGTGTATGTGTGTGACTGCAGACCTTGAGACAGCAAATCCATTTAGACTAATTGTTCTTGTGCTCGAGTCCTAAGACCCAGAACTGACCGAGCATGATAGGGTTGAACAAGAAACTATATTGTTAAAATCTTTCATGCAGTGTCTTAGTGGTCTTTGTCCTGGGTTTCCTGACTGTACTGTAAACTGTAAGAATCACAGGTGTATCTGCTCTGATGTACAGAGCGGCCAGACTGACACCAAAAATAATACAACGAGACAAAAATATCTCACTTTTGAAACTGATCTGGACGTCCCAGACAGGGTAATGAGCTGGAGAACAGAGGGCGCCAACGTTCATAAGGCAGGGTGACGACAAGGCCTTGCAGACATGTGTTTATTATGAAAAATAATCTGGAACACATCTGGAACTGATCATATTGTGTGGTTGGCCTAATATTCATTTTTACAGGAGTTTAACTTACATAAATAATGTTTCAGAACTCCAAATAATCAGGAAACAAATGGGAGAAAGAAACTGCTGGGCCCTTCTATTATACTGTTTATATATGTCACATAGCATATTCAGACAAATATATATATAGCTTCCAAATGTACCATTTATGCAGCTCTCTGAAGAAGAAAGCAATCTGCAAGCAAAGGCCCATAAGAGCAATCTGAACGATGTATATCTTGTACAGTCAAGTATTTATACTTATTTATATGCATATTTTATACCTATACTATATATCATATTATACCATATCTTGTGTGCATATATATATATACATATTATATATTGCAGTTACGTCCGTAAGCACACCTTGCACAGGCTAAATATGTGACACATTTCTGTGTGTATATTATTATTATTATTGTATACTGTCTATCTATCTATCTAGACCAGCTATTCTCAACCTTGGGGTCGGGACCCCAATTGGGGTCGCAAGATGATTTCTGGGGGTCGCCAAATCATTTTGGAAGTCAGCTCTGTCTCCACTGTGTTAATGTGTTTTTGGTCACTTAATGTCTTTTTTTGGTCATTTTCTGTTTGTTTTTTTGTCATTTTGTGTCTTTTTTTGGTCAATTTGTGTCTTTTTTGGTCATTTTGTTTCCTTTTTTGGTAATTTTCTGTCTTTTTTTGATCATTTTGTGTCTTTTTTTTATCATTTTGTGGTCAATTTGTGTCTTTTTTGGTCATTTTTGTCTTTTCTGGTCATTTTCTGTCTTTTTTGGTCATTTTGTTTCCTTTTTTGGTCATTTTGTTTCTTTTTTTGGTGATCTGAACTGTGCATGTGAGATTGTGTTCAGTGAGCGGGGGTCACGGACAACATGCATGTTAAATTGGGGGTCGCGACTCAAAAAGGTTGAGAACTACTGATCTAGACTGCAACACAACGGAAGTGTGTCGCAGACAACATCTTCATCAATTTGACACCACAAGTGCAGCATTTAGAAAAAGCGATGCAAAGACTGTGGTCTATTTGCAGCACTTTTTCTTATTGAGTTGTGTTGTGGTTTTTGCAGCAAGTTTTCGAAATGCTGCCATGTGTTGATGACAAATTGATGAAGATGTTTTCTTAATTTGCTTGTGTTTTGTGTATTTGCATGTGTTTTCTTAAGTTGCAGCGCTGTGAGCTCTCAGGGCCACCGTAGATCTGAGATGGTAGTCGAATAGGCTTTGTCCCGGAGGAGAAGCATGTGAACACCACCCTCAGTGCTTCCCACCATCAGCGAGGCAGAACAGGAAGCTTACGGTCCCTGGAAGAAAGCAGAATATCTTTTCCCTGCTGTTGCGGAGGAGGGCATGTACCTGACCGTACCACACAATAAGACCAGAACAAATGTTTTAAGAAAATAATCACAGAACCGAAGGAATGAGCCAATGGGAATTTTCCATTGTATTTTGAGTCATTGCAGAAATAGACTCTGTGGCAAACAAAAGATTATGATGCTTATACTTTTTGTTCAGCTTAACTTTTATGATTTTTCAAGAGTAAATACAATCGCCAGAGGTAAAATGCTAACACTTGGTTATTAAAAAACTATACCACAGATGCATGACTTAAGTGTCACCACCACTAAGCTGACATTGACGTTTAATGTCCCCAAAATATCAGTTGTCTTATTCAGCCACTTGTTAGCAACCATAAAGTATAAACCTAGATAGTTTAAAAAAAACCTTATTTCAGGCAGCTACCAAAAATACATAAAAAAAACCCATTGACAAGCAGTGGTGGAATGTAACAAAGTACATTTATTCAAGTACTGTACTTAAGTACAATTTTGAGGTACATGTACTTTACTTGAGTTTCCATTTTATGTGACTTTGTACTTCTACTCCACTACATTTTAAGGCAAATATTGGACTTTTTACTCCACTACATTTAGCAGACAGCTTTAGTTACTTTTCAGGTCGAGATTTAACATGAAAAACATGATCAATTTAAAGTGATTAGACATTTTATTAAATTAAACCACATGACAGTATATTTAGTGGTTAAAATGAGCCCTGGCTTGAGAAAATAAACCACTGCTTAGATAATTGCATCAAAAACAATAATTGAATAATATATTTGACAATCTGAGTGGGTCCATTCTGCATAATGAGTACTTTTACTTTTAGTACTTCAAGTACATTTTGATGCTGATATTTTTGTACTTTTACTCAAGTAAGGTTTTGAATGCAGGACCTTTACTTGTACTGGAGTAATCTCACATTGTAGTATTAGTACTTTTACTCAAGTAAGGGATCTGAAAACTTGCAAAAATGCTAACTCCTTCCTGGGTTTTTAGGACTCATTCTTGCAGCATTTAATGCTTTCATGCACCTCCTCAAACATCAATGCTAGTTACAGTGTCTTCTCACACTTGATAGTAAACTGTATTAAGGAAGTTAAAGGCTTCTCCTTGGCAGTAACACACAGCAAGCCCAGTCATTTCCACTGTAAATCTTCTGCTCACTGCAAACGTCTCTTTCCATCACACTGAATGAATATATCAAGAGTGTTTGCAAATGAATGTAGACGTCCCAGACAGGGCTCTGAGCTCAGGAACAGAGGGGACGCCAACCATGTGTTTGTTATGAAAATTCATCTGGAACACATCTGGAACTAATCACATTGTACAGAGCTGGTACCCGGCCTCATATTAATTCTGTGATAACACGACCAGCATAAATTCAGAGCTGATTTGCAAAGGATTGTCTTATTAAATGTTAGAATTGATACATGCTGATTTTATATCTAGCATCAATCCAAAACCACACTCAGAAAGTGCTGGGATCTGATTGCTAGACCACTCTATGTTCCTATCGATCCATCAGAGCATGTTCAGACAAAGTCCTGCTTTTAAATGTAGCATTTAAACAGCTAGCAGCTCCACTTCCTGTCCACTTTCTGTGTCTTTGTTTGTGTTTTTGTGCCAGGAGGAAGTGAGATGTGATCATGTATTTACCGCTCTCTAACTGCTCTATGAGCTCTGCTTTAGCCGTGAAATCAATTCCATTCCACACACCCTGACCTCCAAATGAAAATACCCTGCAGCCCCACTGCTGCAGCCCCCTGACTCTTTAAAGGAATTTTCATATCTCTTTGTGCCGTCTTGCCTCGTCCCCCACCTCCCCCCCACGAAAATAAACACAACGAGGGAAGGGGCAGGGAACTTAGTGAAGGTGGCTACTGGAATCTTAGCCAGAACTCGGCGGTCACAAGAGCGTTATGAATCTTTAATGAGAGATGTTAGCGCGCCAAGGAGAGGAAATGTGCTGAAAACATGATTATGGGCTCATGGGGAGGAAACCGTTGGTGGAGAGAGAAAGAGAACGAGAGAGAGATATCAAGCAGGGGAGCAAGGATAAAAGAATTGTTTTGAAGGGCAAAGAAGGTGCAGAGGGATAACATTTTTTTAAAGCTTGGACCGCTTAAGGCAAAGGCATTTTTCTACAGCTTAACCAACCAAGTTGTGGCCAGAAGTGCTCACACAGCCACAGAGTTTGAGGCCAAATAATGTGTGTCCTGTACTTTAAAACAGCACTATATTAACACCACTTTATTTGACAGCAACATTTTTCTTGGCAAGCTGAAATAAATCAGCACGGGAGTTTTTGGTCAAGGATGTCGAGATAGAGTCAAGAGCCTGGGTTGTGTTTGAGGACAATGATGTAGAGTGCGATAGTGTGATTTCTTACACTTGTCAGTGTGACGGAGCGCAGCAGAAATTTTAGCGAACTAAGCTGTTTAATCTGTGACTCCTTAAGCAAAATAAATCCCTGTTGTTATCTCTCACTATCTGCCCCTGCTATTGTTCCATGTTATCTCCCAGTCTTGAATTTGATACACTTTGAGATTAAGGTCTAGATAAATCTGTCTGCCTGTAGGTGTGCATGTGCGTGTGCATTATGATTCACAGTTTCTCTGAAGGTTGTTGCCAATCTGTTTGCTGTCACTTGCACCATTGCAGCAGAGATTGAAACAGACGATAGGGTGTGAAAAAAAGTTTTAAATGCTGCTCTATACAACACGATATAAAGTGGTGGCCATGGGCCGTCTGAGTGTACTATGTCTTTGTGAGCTCACTGACAGATTGTTCTTTTTTGCTGGAAAAGCAAAAGTCTAATGAGATGTAACAGTGGGCATATGGTAAGAAATAAACTTATTCGCTTTCTCGCCATGAATTACAGAGGACTATTGATACCACTGTCATGTCTGTAGATAGGTAAAACCTGGAGTGAGTTAAGGCCAAGTCATAATTTCCGCATCCGTGAAGGGTCTTAGGTAAAGTTTGCCATTTTCAACAGCATTCGGTTGAACTTTGTGCATGTGTGGTTGTGGGAGTGGGTGCACATGTGTGAGTAAGTAAATGTGTATGTGGTGGATATGGCATAGCTTGTCTACCTGCACTCTTCAATTAATTTGTAATTGATTTTTTCTAATTTTGTTTGTTTTTGTTTGTTTGTTTTCTGTAGTCTTGTTTTGTTTTTTATCTGTGCTTATGTATATCCATTGTGAAGCACATTGAGTCTGCCTTGTGCAAATGTGCTCTATAAATAAAGTTGAATTGAATTGAATAGAATCAGCCCTGTTCCTGAGGGCAGCCAAAAAAAGTAATCATGCAGACTATAGCATAGCAAACATGTCAAGACTGACACAGACCCTCGCAGGTCATGATTGTGAACATCTGCCTTTAGCCTAGCCTAGCCCCGCGGTTCTCAAAGCGAGTGGTGGCAACTCGCTGGTGGGGAATAGAGCTGTGGCAGGTGGGGCGCGCCAAACTGGGGGAAATTTTCTTTTTTATGCCTATCTTTATCCAGACATCCCAACAGTTCCGGGAGTCTCCCACAAATTGATAGCGGATCCCTGACGCCCGCAAATGAGATCCAATCTCCCAGAATCTGGAGCAAGACCGGGCACTAGACTAGAGAGTGACTGCGTGTGTGTTTGTGTGACTATAAATGCAGCACTAGTGAGAGCAAAGTGTCCTTATAGCTGTGTTATTGGACCGATCACCCATCCCCCACCCCTGGGGGGCGACACCAAGTGCAAGTGAACTTGGTTAAATTTGATGTTATTGAGTTAGAATTTAGATATAACATGATGTTACTTGAAAATGTTAAGCTTGGCATATTTCATTAGCATTGTGTTGGGGAAATCAGGGCAGGTGGGCCTTGAAATTCCCCCTTGTCCAAAGTGGGGAATGACCGAAAAAGTTTGAGAACCACTGGCCTAGCCTAAAGATTGGAAAGAAGGGGAAACAGCTATGGCTCTGACCAAAACAAAAAGAAAGATCCCAACCAAATTTACAACATTTTGATAACATATCATCATTCTACCCACCTATCTTTAACAAACGTAATATGAAGAAATGACGACTGCGTTTAAACCTGTCCATGGTTACATGGTAATACTGTGAGCATCAAAAAGTTATATCTTTGTCAGCACAGTTGGAGGAGCGATGGCCATTTGGAGCCCCTACTTTTGGCACCCTTGGTTGCCAGGCGAGCTGTACAGAAGTGTTGGACGGTATTAAAATATTGTATGCAAAGAAATAGTCATATCATGCAACTGAAGTTTGGATATAGCTAGGCTAGCTGTTTCCCCTGGCTTCCAAGTCTTTTTGCTAGGCTAAGCTAACGGCGTCCTAGCTAATACATATACTTAACATATTGACATGAGAATGGCATCAGTCTTCTCACCTCACTCTTGGCACAAAGCAACTATTTGTGTTCAACAAATATAGGAGCCCCTACTTTTGGCACCCATGGTTGCCAGGTCAGCTCTACAGAAGTGCTGGATGGTAATAAAGTATTGTATGCAAAGAAATAGTTATATCATGCAACTGAAGTTTGGATATAACTAGGCTAACTGTTTCCCCTGGCTTCCAGTCTTTTTGCTAGGCTAAGCTAACGGCCTTCTCGCTAGAAATGTATACTTTACATATTGACATGAGAATGGCATCAATCTTCTCACCTCACTCTTGGCACAAAGCAACTATTTGTGTTCAACAAATATAGCAATAATTTTTATAACGTCAATTCAGTTTTTGCATGAGCCATGACTAAGACACGTTCAATGGTAAACATTCCCAATTCTGCCTTTTACATACATTTCCACTGAGAACAAAACCTGGTACTTCATCACCATGTTTTATTAATGAGTCATTTTCTCTTGTTTTGGCAGTCTAAAAAGACAGACATCAGCTCCGAATCATTAGATTAATGAGGCGCTCTTCTCTTGTCAAAACAACACATTTAAAACTCATCTTTTCCCCTGTCTCTCTCTCTTTTCTTCTCTCTCCGTCACAGCTTTGATATCAGCCGGCTGCTGCACCAACAACTGTAGAAATGTCAAGCTATGGGACAGGTAAGAACCCCTCTGCACCTTGTTTCTTTTTCATAAACCTCTTTTGCGTAATTAGAATCTTTGAAAGAAGAAGAAGAGCCAATGAAGGTCATTGTTCACTATTTCCACGAGGGCCCATAATCCTGTAATTAGCTCCCATTATTCTATTTTACCATACAGAGTGCTTCCTTAAGCCGGAGTCTCCAAACCTATTTACATTTAACAGTTGGCTTTGAGGGTATTTTGATGACAATCAGATCTCTCTCCGTCAGAACTGTATGAAATAATTGCATACTTTCACTCTAGTCTCCTGCTAATCATTCGGTGATCAACGTAGAATCTCTGATTTATATTCTGTAATGATCCTGTGTCTTTGTAGGGTCAGTCCTTGAGTTAGCCTAGCGTCCTAGCTCCAGATGAGTAATGTGTTTGCATGCTTGGTCTGGCCCAGGTGTAATCACAGTGGGTTTACAGTGGAACGACAGAGTTAGAGGTGACCCTATCCTGTCCCGGTATGCCATCCTACATCTTCAATCAGGCCCCAGTGGGAGGGCGAGATGGCTGTGTTAATATTTAATGACGGCAAGACAAGACACACCTCCCCCTCGAGGATAGTCGTGCCCCCCTAGTCAGAACACGCACACATACAAACACGCATAATTCCCACAAAATCTCATGGTCGTTCTTCCATACATGGTGACCTTTTCTACCTGTGGATGAATTTGTCTTTCTCCTTCTCTATCATGTTAGTCTTTCACCTCGTCATTCCTTCTATGCCTGTGCTTGTTCAACCCACTCACACTTACCGCATACAAAAATATCAATGACTCAGGTGAGGAACAGTAGAAAGTGTACTTTATGTCAGGAGATGATTTGCAAGCTCAGAGAAAATGCAACAAGGATGTGCTAACAATGCAGACCGAAGTCAGGTCCCATGGCCGTCCCTCAGCTCTCTGCTGTGGTGGAGACAGACGCAGGCGGGAACAAAAGGATCTGTCACTGATAAGCAACACTAAAGCCTGGAATGATGAACAGCTTACTCACTTAAACTCTCTGTCGTCTATCTATCCATCTATCTATCTATCTATCTATCTATCTATCTATCTATCTATCTATCTATCTATCTATCTATCTATCTATCTATCTATCTATCTATCTATCTATCTATCTATAATAATATTAACATTACATTTGATTTATATGGCGCTTCTAAAAGATACTCAAAGTCACACACAAATACAAAATGCAGAAAAAACAAAGCAGAGATGAGAAATTATGAGTTCAGGTTTGGGGTTGGGAGTCAGGTCTTGTAAGCTATCTTGAAAAGTTGGGCTTTGAGTCTGTCTGTCTGTCTGTCTGTCTGTCTGTGTTACTTGTTTAGGTTTAGACAAACTACTTGCTTAATGTTAGGAAAAAGACTATGGTTTGGGTTAAGATAACTGTTACTACTGGGCAAAGGTTCATAAGTTGCTAACCTGCATACAGAAGTTAATTTACAGTTTTACTTACAATGAAACTAATGGCTCTTTGTGTCAAAGGGAACATAAACAATTGGTCTCTTGGGTCTGGGCTTTCAAAACCTCAGAATCCATCATGTGATGCCATGAGGCCTAAAAAAAGTTTTTCCCTATAGACATTCATTGGGAAAAAGATGGCTTATACATTTTTTTGAACGTCATAACCCCAGCAAAGTGTCTTGTTTGACTATCAGAATTTAATACATTCACTCTAATAGTTTTCGGAAAACCCAGAAGAGTCGTACAATTAAATCATTTAAAAATAAGTTGATCGCTAAAACAAAGAATCTTGCTTGGCAGGCGGAAGTCTCTAGTGGGCATGTTCCAGTATTTTTATGCACAGGTCAAACCTTTTTTAGTTTCATGCACCACTGAGCAACTTTCATAGGAATGGACAGAGCCCCATCACTGCTACGCTGTGTCCATTATTCTTTATAGATCTATGCTCCTGTCAGGTCTTTATACTGCGTATCCATCCATCCATCCATCCATCCATTTATCCATCCATCCATCCATCCATCCATCCATCCATTCATCCATCCATCCATCCATCCATCCATTTATCCATCCGTTTATCCATCCATCCATTTA
This sequence comes from Centropristis striata, assembly GCF_030273125.1. Lineage (NCBI taxonomy): Eukaryota > Metazoa > Chordata > Actinopteri > Perciformes > Serranidae > Centropristis > Centropristis striata. The sequence continues at coordinate 3,526,155 of NC_081517.1, read as the reverse complement.
TCCATCCATCCATCCATCCATTTATCCATCCATTTATCCATCCATCCATCCATCCATCCATCCATTTATCCATCCATCCATCCATCCATTTATCCATCCATCCATCCATCCATCCATCCATTTATCCATCCATCCATTTATCCATCCATTTATCCATCCATCCATCCATTTATCCATCCATTTATCCATCCATTTATCCATCCATCCATCCATCCATCCATCCATTTATCCATCCATCCGTTAATAAATAACATACTCTTGCTTCACAGGAACAAGCCAAGAGCGTATTTTGGGTTGCCAGATTGTCAAGAAGCCCTTTGGCTCTGGTGCATCTGGACCAAAATCCATTTACGTACAAGTTATTAGTGTTTACATTTAATGGATTATTTAAAGAATTGAATGTTGCCCATAAGGCAATTTGAGCACAATTCATGTGTTGGTGTAAGAGTTAGGTGAGCTGTACTTTTCACAGAAGACATTTAAACATGTCACAGTAGGATAAGTTCAGGTGTAAATCATAAATTTAATAATGGCTTAATTCAATATAGCTGCTTCAGTTTCAGGGTTATGGTATTGTGCATGCTGCCTCACTGTCACCACTTACTGGGACACTTGAACAGAATGGAGACATTGGTAATGTGACTAGTAACACTTGTTCTTTTCTCTACCATGACAAGTCAAAGTGTCTGCTGTGAAAAAGAGAATGTTTGTATTGCTAATGGTTGTGTATTAATCACCATGGAATTGAGAAATGCTTTGTGGGCACTGCATTGCTATGCATAATTATAGTGGTGCAAGCAGCTATTCAGCAAAATACAAACAAAAACTGTGGTTACAAATGCCTGATTTCATCTCACAGAAGCTGGTTTTCTTTTTAAAATAGAGCTGGAATCCTGACTTCATTTTTAGCCGAACAGAGAGATTGGGCTCATATTGATAGGTTTAGCCAACAATATTTTTATCCATACCACTATTATGCATCAAACTTCTCATAAAATACATACAACACATGCAATTGTCAGTCCTAGTGGACCCACTGTGAATCAACTTATTTTCATTGTGGCCTGCCTACTTTGGAAGAAAGAAAGCAGAAACAAAAACATGACTATAATAATAATAATAATAATGGTCCGCTACTAGTGCCGCTCCGAGCCCCGCAACTAGTGCCGCTCCTAGCCCCGCAACTAGTGCCGATCCTAGCCCCGCTACTAGTGCCGCTCCTAGCCCCGCTACTAGCCCCGCTACTAGTGCCGCTACTAGTGCCGCTCCTAGCCCCGCTATTAGTGCTGCTCCTAGTCCCGCTACTAGTGCCGCTCCGAGCCCCACTAATAGTGCCGCTCCTAGCCCCGCTACTAGTGCCGCTCCTAGCCCCGCTACTAGTGCCGCTCCGAGCCCCACTACTAGTGCCGCTACTAGTGCCGCTCCTAGCCCCGCTACTAGTGCCGCTCCTAGCCCCGCTACTAGTGCCGCTCCGAGCCCCGCTACTAGTGCCGCTCCTAGCCGCGCTACTAGTGCAGCTCCTAGCCCCGCTACTAGCCCCGCTACCGTAACGCCGGTGATCTGGCTACGAGCCGGGGGACAGCGGAGCCGCCGAGAGACCCGCAGCTGCTTGTTTATTGCCCATAAAATCAGTGGATGTGTGTGGCTGAATGTGAACATGCTGCAGAAAAACGTTGCAGAAGCAGAATTGAGCATTTTAGCCTCAAAGTACAGATGGGCTAGTCTGGCTATGTAAACATCAATTTCTGTCGCTCTACATACGTCATCTGGTATAACTGATACGATTGGCTAAGAGCTACCTACAGACGCTTTTGATAGACATTCGTAGCGCCCAATAATCAATAATGATTCACAAAAGTTATACCGTAATAATAAGAGCTTATTTTGTTCTTCTTCTCTTTCGGTACAGCTTTGATGCCTCTTCTTGACCCCAACCTGACCAGCTAGACTCCTCAAACGGAGGAGGGGTGGCAGTGGTGCAGCCCTCCTGCGTCTCTGGCCTTGATAGACACGAGGGCCCCTGGACACCGTCCTCCACGACTCCGGATGGTCCGTCGTCCACGGCCTCTTCCACGTCCACAGCCCTGAAACAGCCTGCCTCCATGTTTTCATTTCTACATATCGAGAGTCTGAGAGAAGGATGAGAATGCTATTAGTACGGTTGGAAAAACTCAAGATGACTGCCGCAGTTAAATGGATTATAGTGGATATCTCTCCCTTCCAACTGTGACACGGCTACCTCCCGGAGAGCACCCAGAGAAAGGGAGGGACGCTGGGGATCGGTGAGAGAAGATGTAGAGGACTCTGCACGTTTTGTGCCGCTACCCTCTGTTTACAAATGTACATCACTGGTGGAGAAGCACATAAATTAAACTTTATACACTCTGCTGTTCCCCCACACTTTCCCCTCCCTGTTTATCCGCTCTCTCTATCCTCTCCAGACATCAACCATTTTCAAAGTGTGTAATGAGACTGGTGTAATCTAGCGTTCTGTCTCTCAGTCTCCAAATCCAGCCGATCAAATGATCGCCATCGTCTTCAACGTTTCCAGCCATTTCCACAGAATTTAAAAACAAAACAAAAAGCATATTTGTCAAAGATGTTCTAGCAAAGAAAAAAAAAAACAACCTCTTCCTGTGTCTTAAACCAAGATGGTCATCATTGCTAGCTGCTGACAGATGTTCTAGTTCTATAAGATGCAATGTTCAGGTGTAATTTTTCTTTTTTGTATTATGTTCTTTACTCCCTTAAAGCGCCTATATTGAAGCTGGGGAGAAGATTATACGTTTCTCCATGTTGTTTTTTACAAGGAAGTAAAGTCCAAGTAAAAAGTAGATTATTGGATTAGTTTTCTATATATCTATATATATAAATATAATATGATTATTATTTTTGACTTACTGGTATTAGAACTATTATATGAAGATGCATATGATATATATCAAATAATAAACAGACTTCTTTATGTAAAAGTGCTTTGCTTGTTCAGGTTTTATTTCAGTGTGCTGAAAGGTCTCAGAGGTGAGTGTGTGCTGACCTTTGACCCCGCAGTCAAAGGTCACATTGGACAAGCTGTGAAAATGATTATAAGGTTAGAAAAAAATCTATAAGTCACCCACAGGAGCGAAATAAGGATCAGAGTGGAAGTTGTTTTACAGTTTGAATACATGGGGTAATGAATAAAAAAACAACAATTTTGTGTCATTTAAAAAGATGAATAAAGGGATCAAGCACTAGAAACACATCCTGAGGATCACATGTAAACATTCACATGTTTCCACATCTCATCCTGTCAGATGGGGAAACAATAGGCTCAAACTGGAGGGAGTTTCCTGTGAAGTCACTGGAACTGTAACAGCCAGTTCCTCTGCACCCTTCAGCTTCCCTCACATCCTGACAACAGGCTAAATCCAGTTGAACTATAACATCTGCTACACTACTAAGGCTTCCCAACATCATTGTGTGTGTGTGTGTGTGTGTGTGTGTGTGTGTGTGTGTGTGAGTGTGTCTCTATAATTTGGTCAAAGGATAAAACTAAAAATGTTTGTTATGTTGCTGTTGTCGTAATAGTAACTAATTATTATGTATTAATATAATTTTAATGCAGACCTTATAGTGTTAATTTACAGTGGAAGTTTGGATTTTTAATCTGGCACAGGCCCAAAACTGCTGCAGTGGTTCGGGCTTGGACAGAAATGATGTGGGTTCATCTCAGGTCGAGCCTATTTTTTTTTTTTTGGCTGATCTGATCACAGCTCTTCTCCAAACCTATTTGTTCCTTCTTAATGTGTAAATCTTCTAGGCGTTCATATTTCTGAAGAAAAAAGATGCACAAATGTATAGTTTTATTCTTTAAATAAAACTTTAAATAAAATATTAAATATTTTCCTGAATTAGCTGGGCAGTGTAGTTTTTAACAAACTGTACTCAAACAGGAGTAAATAGAGTATTTGTTGGAAGCTATTTTCAGCTGCGGATTAATACACGTGGCACACTAGAATGTACAGCAGCAGGACAGTGTATGCAAGCTAAGCTCAAAACAAACTACAGTGCACATGCTAATAGTGTGGCTGAATTTGTTATTTATAGTTTATTTAATAGGACAATAGAGCTCTGCGACACAGAGCATAGACTGTGTAAAAGAAGTCCCAATGAGTTTGAGGATTGAAGCCTCATGTTTGGTATTTTGACTGCTGCCATCTTGGTTTTTGCCAGAAGTGACCATATATGGACGAGAGGGTGGAGAGGATTAGCTAGGTTAGCTAGCTAGCTAGCTTGATTCGCAAGGTGCATCTGTAATTCATGTTAACTGTGATATTAACTGAGATGCTAATGTTAGCTATAGCTAAAAATCTTGCTTCACAAAATGTAGCCTACTTACTGGAAACAATTAACAGTCAGTTCCTTAATGCAAAAGTGAATGAGACATCTTTAGAAGACCAAACAGAAATAAAACATAGAACATCACGACTTTGATATTAGCTTTGAGAAGAGTGCAAAAAACATATGAAATATGAATAAACCGCCTCCATTTTGATTGATTTCCTGATTTTAAAAAGTTTGACATATTGAAACAACCCAACAGCAGTTTGGTTAATATTCCCTGGACAGCACAACAACAAGAAAGATTCAGGAAAATAAATCAAAACAGAGAAATCTGCTTTTTCAAATGAAGCCTTCACAGTAGTTATAGTTCAGTTTGGGTACAAGCAGTGGTGGAAAAAGTATTCAGATCCCTTACTTAAGTAAAAGTACTACTACAATACTGTGAAATGACTCAACTACAAGTAAAAGTCCTCTATTAAAAAACTTACTGAAGTAAAAGTAGAAAAGTATCAACGTCAAAATGTACTTAAAGTATCAAAAGTAAAGGTACTCGTTATGCAGAATGGCCTCGGATTGTTTTATATATTCTAAATATATTATTGGATTATTATTATTGATACATTTATGTAAGCAATGTTCTTATTTTTTATTTTCATTTTAACATAATTAACTTAATTTAAACTTAATATTATTATTAAGTTATTATTATTATTATTATTATTATTATTAGGTCTAATTTTCGTTTAACTTTCATGTTTTTTATGTTAAATCTTGACCTAAAAAAGTAACTAAAGCTGTCAGCTAAATGTAGTGGAGTAAGTATAAAGTTACATAAAATGGAAATGCTCAAGTAAAGCACAAGTGCCTCAAGTACAATACTTGAGTAAATGTACTTAGTTACATTACACCACTGGGTACAAGCCCAGGAAAGGAATGAAAATCCCCACAATGTCATTACAAATACCAATGTGTATTAGGTTCTACTACAAGTGCACTCAGTACCAGTGAAAGCAAACTGAGGCTGATCTGGTTTGATCTGATTGCTCAGAGTGATTAGTGTTTACTTATATGTCCCAGAAAATCTCTTTTAATGAGGGTCTGTACTGTGCTGGTATTTAAATCACATATCTTGGCACTGCTGCTACATATTGTGCTCCTGTGGGATGCCCTGCTGGGGCGTCAGGGGGATCTAGTCGCTGATGGAGCTGAGTGATCGCCTTATCTGTAAAGCAGAAACTGTAGTTGCGGCACAAAGAAAAAAACACACACTGGAGATTTAAACATGTGTGTGATAGGAAGGACGTTGTTTAGATGCAGAGAAAAAGGATATTTTTGGTGCGGTTGTACTTTATGTACACTGTAAAAAATAATCCGTTTAATTTACGGTAAAATACCAGCAGCTCCGGTTGCCAGAACTTCACCGTAATAAATAAAGTGAATGGTTTCCTGCTGTAAATTTAAATGTAAATATCAGCAAAAACTGTAATCTAGACTGAATATTCCTGCTATTTTTATGGTAATTGTGTCATTCATAAACACATCATGGTATTTCTCTATTAACTTTACATGAAAATGTTATATTTTAACAGCAAAACGGTGTTTCTTCCAGTTTATGACAGAAAAAAGGAAAAAGTTTGGTGCTATTCTTTGATTAACGGCAGTTAAAAGTGTCCAATACAGTGATATACAATTTTTCATTTTACACCCCATTTCTGATGTATTTGAGAGTGTTTTACTGTTATTTCTACAAACATTTTTACAGTGTACAGTAATAAGAAGGAAGAAAGTGGAGGAAATAAAATGTAATCAGTGCATTATTTTTAGTGTGTATAGAGTGAAATTCAAATGTCCCTACACTCTAGGGAAATGATTCAAGGAGCCTGTAAATGTGACAGTAATATAAAGGTATGCATACTAAATTAAAATGCTGAATATCATCATGGCGAGTATTTGAGTTCATCAAAATTCATTAGTAGAACTCCAACAGGAATCTTTGTGTAAAATATCCATACATAAAGTTTTATTCTTCATAATAAATTAATATTGGACTCACAGATTACATGGTTTAAATATTTGTAATAATAAATGTACAATAAGTGTAAAATCAGTCAGTACAACACATTTTTAAATTTTTTTAAAATCATAAGCAAATTTGCAGTTATATCCTACAAATGTTTTCAATTATATTTACTCAGTTTGTTTAGTGATTTCTACTCAGGTTTTCCATATGGTTAACATAATGTTTCAGTTACATTTACTCAATTTATGTGGTAATTGAGCCAATAAGTCAATTCATTCAGACGTACTGAATGAAAATACTACTTAAATTTACTCATTACTCATGTTTTGTTTAACCGATTTGAGAGCTTTCAAATCAAATCAATATTTTTAAGTGTAAAAATGCTGCACTTATTGAATTAAGTAATATGCAGTATTATTTTTTTGAGTGCATGTGTTTTTACCACTTAATCCAAAAGGTGTGATAAAATATACTTGTGTGTTATTTCCACATATTTGTAGTCCACGTGTATGTGTGTGTGTGTCTGCATCTCTCCTTCTGTGTACATGTGTGCATCTGAAGCGGTGTGGAAGTAAATCTGTGTGAGCGTGTGTGTGTTTACTCAATATGCAGAGTCATGTGGGTGGTGTGTGCATTTCAGCCAGCCAGACAGCGGCAGGTTGATTAAGACACACCCTCGCCTGCTTACCCAGGAAGACAAAGAGAGAGAGTGTGTGTTTCTATTGATTTGTGTGCATCCGTGCACGTTTCGCTGCCATTTATGTACAGTAAGTGTGTTTGTGTGTGTGAAAAGTGTGTCGGTGAGCTGCAGTTGATGTGTTTGTGTGTGTGTGGGGGTGAGAGTGTGCAGCGCCACTGATCTGCTCTGCTGCATTGCAGCATGTCCTGCCCATCCCGAGGTCGCCGTCGTCCTCCGCCAGGGCACTCTTCCAAGGTCTCAGCAGGTCAATCCTCCCCATCTGCATACCCTGCCGATGCAAGCGTGAATCTATAAACACCACACCAAATCTGTCGGCTGTTACAGCAACGGGACACCAGTAAGAACCAGAGCCGGAGTTAACCATACTCAGTCACAATAATCTATCAACGCCGAGATCAGACATGTAATCTACCCAGATGACCGGTCGATCAAGCGGGAAAAGCCATCAACACTAGATGAAGTGCTGCAGAGCACATATTCTACATGCAAATGCATGCAACTGCAGTCAGATATAGTGACACTTTGACTCACGGGTTGTTAGTCTGCTCGGCTGGAATTTACTGTCAATCTGTGGAACGTGAGAACTTTTATGGAGGCCGTCAGCAAGCATGTGGACCCGAGGTTTTATGACCAAAAATATCCGAGTCATCATGAAACATGTTACGACCCGGCTCGATTTTGAGAGCTGTAACATGTGAAAGGGGATAGAAATGAGGTGGAACGCAACACTGGGCGGTTCTGGTTAAATCAGGTGTTTATTTAACCAGTAAGAGAAGTATCTTATACAACAGAAATTAACAAAAGGAGGCTGTATGGGGGCTGGCGATTAAGTAATACAATATACAAAGTAAAATAAATTAACTACCAAGCTCTTGGCTTAAAGAAAACTCTAAGGAACAAAAGGAGGTCAGCACCCATAAGCTTTCAGAAAACAAGAGACAAAACAAACTAAACTTTAAACAAAGGGTGTCTAACTCTTGGTTATCTTTATCTAGGGAATTTACAAACTACAGAACTTACACAGAGTCCAAAAAAAAAAAAACTCAGACAGTCAAGCAATACTGCTGCAACACACAATAATACAAAGCTCCTAATTACACAAATTGATATGCACCCAACAGCAAAGGCAGACTGCTCACTGTCTCAAATGAACTGTGGACACATGAGCATTTCATAAGGTGCAGCCTGTTGATTGAAGAGTCCTGATTGGCTGACTCGTAGGACCAATCACAGACAGCGGAGAAACAATACAATAAATGAAGAACGGCAGCCAGCCGTAACAAACAAGAATATACTTGCTACATATGTTACTGACTGACATAACATGTAGAGAAAATGTCAATAAATATTATTTAGTGTGCTTGAAAAAACAAACAAATCAGTCACACACACACACTGTAAGACTGTGTGTGCGCAGTAAACACAAACACACTTCTTGGTCGACTGACTGTTTTGCTCTAAATGACAAATCTGAGTTCAAGGGCAGAATCAAAGAAATGCAATATTTTTGCAGCTGCCATGGATACAAGTAATTGGGCAGTCGAAGCACAGAAGCCCTGAGTGCTTCCAGACATGAAATGTTGTGGAGGAAAACCTCAAAAAGGTATCTTCAAGGATAAAGTCAATAGTGTTGTTTGCATGAAAATCAGAAGCCCTGTATTTACCCGAGAGGAGAACACAAGTGTTCAGTTATATCTGTTTGTATTGATAAAGAGCATTAAAGTTAGAGCAAGGGGCTTTTATTTGTGTTGATTTTGGCAGCTCCAAGTGTTTCCATGAGAGCCTGACTCCCTTCTGAAACCCTCTCATTTTACTGCAGCCTTGTCTGACAGTCTGCACCTCAGTCCTGGTTCTCCTGTCAGTCCAGGGGCCCCAGCAATACGGCCCCCTGCAGTGGAACTACGAGCTGATGTCAATGTACAGTTTGTCCTGGACCACGTGGTGATCCTCCCGACCAGTGGCGGTTCTAGACCAGTTCTACTGTGGGGGCCAAGCAGGGGCCAGTGTTTAATCAGAGGGGCACATTAAAAAACGGCAAAGATGATATTTAGGCATTCAAACCCTTTATTTTAGCTCATTTAAAGTAAGTTATGTACTTACTTGATTCCTGTGGTCTATGTCTAGTACCTTCAGGTTGAATGCACTTATGCACTTATTGTAAGTCGCTTTGGACAAAAGCGTCTGCTAAATGACATGTAATGTAATGTAATGTAATTTAAACTTTCTCATTTTTGTGCACAATTACTTTATTTTTATTTTGAAAGTGCAGTACAGTGAGAATGATCTTCTTTTATATACACAAGCTTTTATTGCACAATTAAACTATTATACAATGTACACATTCTGGGTTCCTTTTGTGCACAATGAGATATTGTTTGAACAAAAAATAGCTAGAATTGTTCCGTTGTTCATCGTTATAAATTGATCATTTAAATATTAATTTGACACAGGGGCCACAGCAGGGGCCAAGGGCTTCTTCACAGGGGCAGTGGCCCCTGTAGGCCCCTGTGTACAACCGCCACTGCTCCTGACCACCACATTGTCATTGGCCGGTCCCAGCTGCAGGTTGAAGGAGGTATTTGGGTCTGTCCGCAACTCGCTTCCAGAATCTGAGCTGGAGAGGTTTCTGGAGAACTTGCTTGATTTCACATGATTTTGCTGGAATCAGGCAGAGTTGTATGTGACAGGCATTCAAAATAACTATATAGAAATCACCAATATTCTCACTGGTGGTCTTGATGGCTTATGTATGTCATATAGAGACATCGGTAAATGGTAATGGTAAATGGACCTGCACTTATATAGAGCTTTTCTAGTCGCTTTGTAACCACTCAAAGCTCTTTACACTACAGACTGACTCATTCACCCTTTCACACACACATTCATACTGGTGGCAGAGGCTACCCTAAACGGTCTCACCTGCCACCATTTGGAATTCATTCACACAATCGATGAACGCAGCAACAGGAGCAATTTGGTGTTCAGTATTTTGCTCAAGGATACTTCGACATGTAGGCTGCCATGATCAGGAATTGAACCACCAACCCTCCGATCGGTGGGCAACCAGCTCTACCAACTGAGCCACCAGTAGGCTCTTTAAGCAAACATGAACATGAAAAATGCTTCCAGAGGGGCACATTGCCACTAGATATTTCCAGTTTCCTTTCTATAAGCATCAGCTGTCTTCATATTCACAATCCAAACCCAACATAGGTACTGGGCAGTGGTCCGTCTCCCATTATCAAGACATTACCTTCAAAAGCAGGGTTGTTGTCTTTATTCAGCCTTTATCAATGCTCCATCAACAACAAACACAGATCCTTAGACACCAGCAGTCATCCCTGGCTGCCCTTCACCCAAACTTATGGCAAACTTTTGGAGTTCTCTAGAATGATCCTATGTTTTAGTGACATGCATGACGTTTGGCTGCAGATGCAGAAACTCTCTTAAGGATATACTTCTGCCCTAAAATATCCACCTGCATGTCAATGTACAAAACTTTGTTTACCTTTTGAGTGGAGAATGTCCAGAAACGTAATATATTTATCCTTGATAAATTAAAGCAAATGGAGGCCAGGTTTAGAAACAGCAAAACTGCATAAAAACATCAGTTTTAAAATCTCACACAACTCATGCAGTATAATCCAGGTCACATGTATGCAGACATATGCTTTCAGAAAATTCTTCACATTTAAAAAAACTGTTTTTGTTTGTTAATAATAAGGTTTTGACGAAAATGCATGTGTTTGGGAGGTAAGCATATGACTGGATAAATGAGACTTGGATTACTCTTCATGAGTTGTGTGAGAGTTTTTAAACTTATATTTTTGCACTTTTCTTTCTATTTTTATTGAAATCCTGCATGAAAAACGAAGTTTTCATCAAAAATCCAAGGGAACACGCAGTGACTACTTGATATACAAAGTGGTCATTTTAAGAGTATTTCTTTCTTCTCAACAATTTTCTGTCTTCACAGCTTGAATTTGCCACTCTCTCTTAAAAGCTCTCTCAGAACTCTGTGTTCCTCTTTCTGAAGAGAAACCCTCAGAGAATTACACCTTTAAAGCATTTTTTAAGGATCACCGTGGACTCTTTCCAGGCATCTTTGTTCTCAGAGTATAGACACTCATCCTATCTAATATCAGACAGATGCACCTAGCACCAGCTGCTATAGCCCCATAACTCATAATTATAATTCAAATATAAACACTGCAATAAACTTGAATTACCCTTTAATTAAATATGACTTTGTCAATCGAAACAACTAAACCAGAGACTTCCAATATGCAATTTCCTTCCACTAGGGTTCTCTAATCAAAGAAAAACAAAAGACGGAGCAAAGCTGTCATTGCAGTCCGGAAGTTTTTAATGGAAGCAGAATTATCCGCAGAAGTCTCCTCCTCTCCAAAATAAATGGGCCGGTTTCACATTAAAAATCTGTATTTTGTCTGGTGCTGTTGTTTACATGTTGACAAAGGGGCTTGAGCTAAGCTGCTGGTAGCATTTGCTTAGGTTGTTTCTTTGAGACCTTAAAATCCAGACGTCCAATGACTAAACTCCTTCATCTAGTTAAAAAAATACATTTAACAACGACCAAGATCTAAAGAAAAGTACTGTAAAAATGTGGTTTAAAGCTGCTAAAAATTACAATTATGACAACCACAGACAGCAGGCGGCAACCTCCGAGTTTGAGCAGGGAGGCAAACCAGGAAGTGCCTTAAGCTGCATTCTACTGAAAATTCCAGCAGGGGGCGCTGACAACGGCTGCAGAAGGATTTCGGTCCATCCATTTCAATACAAAATGAGAAAACTTCTCACTTGATTTATTACCTCAGAATTTTTTTGTGGGACAACACTACGGTCTCAATCGCTAGAGAAAAATCTTCCTCAAGACAATTTGATGATAATAATGTAAATAATGGCCCCATTTAGAAGAAAATAGAAGATAAAGAATCGTATGATTTGGGGCGTGGCTACCTTTGATTGACAGGAGGCTAACAAGGCGAGAAATGCATATCTACACCAACTTGTCAATAAAGTTATATATATATATATATATATATATATCATGTCATATCCCTATATATGAATATATACAGACGTTTACTGGTTTGGTCTCTCTTTGACCCTTTCACTGTATTTTCACTTAATGACATTTTATTTGAACGTTTTGTTCATTAAAATGTCTTGTTCAGCGTTTGGTTGGACTAACAGACACTCCAAGAAGTCGCTGTTCATTTTTCTTAGGTAATTAACGCCCATTTTGTTTTTGTTTTTTGCTAGCCAAAATGAACATCCCAGTTAATGCTAACATGAATTAGCAGCAGCTTCTCTCAGTCAGGTTGAGGTGTAGAGAGGCTGTAGTCAGTGATCAGATCCCTCTCCTCCTCCACAGTCCAAATATGGTCTGCTTCCTGTATCTGAACTCAATGCCTCAAATGGGCCACAAACCAATGGGTGACGTCACGTGTATGTATACAGTTTATGGTTAAAACGTTAGATATCTCTGTATCTCTGTGATTGGACATTGCTGAAACATTTGGGATCATGTTACATATGATACCTTTAACGTTTTGTATGATACCTCCTTGTGAAAACAACACATTTGCAACCACAAACAGAATGCATTCACATGCATTTTCCAGTTCATTTTACTAATATTGAAGTGTGCAATAATTTTGAATAAATCAAACAATGAGCACCCTGGGAAATGCAGTTTGCGACAGCTGCCTGACGTGCCTCCTGACCGTGTCTCCTGGCCGACGGGCTTTGGGGAGCTGTTTGACAAGGAGTGGCTTGTTGTACAAATACTCAGCCTCAGCTCATCTGCCAGGATGTTTGGGGTTTTATTACATTCACGCAGCAGGACGACTTCAAATGGGGCTATCAATGATTTATCATCTCGATACAACGGAAACAAACAAATACATCCTCCCTATGATTTACTGTAACACAGCAAAGTCTCAGATTTCCCTCATGTGAAAGAAGCTGGTTTATTTATGTAAATGGGTGGCATCCCAGTGAGCTCCCTGGAGGAAAATGTAAACCACGTCAGGCAGGCCGATACAGGAACAGGAAGGTAGAAAAAACACCTTCTGATTTTCTCTCTGCACTCTGACAGTTGGCTCTCTGGAGACAGAAAGAAATAAGAAGCCTCCTTGAGCTACACTGATTTGAATAAAAGCACACATGCATGAGAAGTGGACAGGCATTTTATTGTTCTCCATATCACTGAGTCACAAAAGCACTATGTTCTCTCAGTACAAAACAATTCTGTAAAGTGATAAATGTCCTGCAGGGCTGCATATGAAGTGAAGAAACAAAGTGTCTCATCTGCATTCTGTAAGCGATCATAGAAACATAACTTCTGTGTGACCACGGACAAACACTTGACTGTAAACACGGCATCAACAGAGCGTGTTTAACTTCTAACCTCATGTAGGTCACCACTGAATCACGCCGATGCTACATGCGTCTTAGGCTGGTTTGCTAATGACCCGTCTCTAGTACAATAGGAGTTAATTACATCCTCTAATGACTTCACACACTAAGGCTAATGGCCAACAGAGATAAGTGATCTCTCATTACTTGTCCCATATCTTAGCTGCAACAGAAGACTTATTAAACAAACTTCATTGTGGGGACACGTTTTTATGGGTCCTGCTAGAGGGACACACTAATGTGTTTAACCCTTTGATGCACAACATGGGTCTAAAGTGACCCGACAGTTTTTATGTTCTATATCTTTGCAATAATTCATCATTCAGTATTCCAGGTTTTCCTCAATTAGTTTGTTTTTGATCATCATACATCCTAATTTTTATGTTTTCCTTTATTAATTTTTTTAATAAATCCCTTTTTCTGTCACTATTCCTCTAATACACAACATGGGTGAAAAATGACCCATATCCATTTTTTAGCTAAGTAGCTTGTTAAGCTAACTTCTTGGCTAAGTATTTATCTAAGTAGCTTGCTAAGCTAACTACATAGCTAACTTCTTGGCTAAGTAGTTAGCTAAGCAAGCTACTTAGCCAAGTAGTTAGCTATGTAATAATACAAAAACTTTTTTTCTTCATAAATTATGAGAGGCAAAATGAAAATAATGATCTGTTGTTATCAAAAACAAGATATTTAAATAATATTTAGAATATTCAATCATAAAATAGGTTGATATCAAAAGATAGAGCACAGAAACACATAGCAACATTAAATAACATGAAGGGAATGAATGAGGGTCATTTTAGACCATGTTGTGCATCAAAGGGTTAATGTCATGTTGCCTTTAAAACACAAACATCACCAGTTTAATAAGTACACCTTTTTGAGGGGTTTGCATTGCAACACTGCCAAGCAATTGTTATGGGAAGTCAGCAATTATTTTAACCCATATGAAACAATAAACAATACATACAGATACAAAGAACAACAGTGCTCCTCTGGGAAAAGCATATAGTGTATATGCACATACATCCACAAACATGTACTACATTTGTTGTTTAAATGATAGAAAAGTAGATCTAGATTCAAATCTGCACAAATATATAAACATAAAGAGACAGTAATGTCTCACTGATTAATGACAAGCTTTATAAAGAAAACCTACATTATCTGCAGTTTGTATAAGGATCAATTGTGCATAATGTCAGTTAAGTATAATCTATGTCTTGACCACTTGTCTTGGCCACTAACAGTATGTTTATCATGTTCTTGTAGCACCATCTACAGTATAGGTTTAATGCACACATATTTTGCATGACTGCTGGGACTAGATAAGTTATTGCTATCTATATCATTATATCACAGTTTACATCAAGTACAACCTAAAAAAAAAACTACAATAAGTACAACCTAAATTCAAACACAAATTACCAGAATATTGCATTAAATATGACAAAACAAATTATTTTTTGCTTTTGTTAATGTGATTCCAAAGGTTCAGTATATTAGGCATAAAATTAGGTGAAAATTATGGAATCATGGAATCTAGGGGGGTCCGTGGAGTGGATTTGGAAGCCCAAATTCAGTGCCCTCTCACACATTCTTATGCCACTATTCCATCATATACACTAATCTTAATGATTGTATATTTTAAGCATTATTTGAAATGAGAATAAAGTTCTTGTATATTTTATCTAAGGCATCTTATTTTGACAGTCTTCTTGTAAATTCTGTGGTCGATTCTGTTAACACACTGTGCTCTTGTTTGTTTTGTTTGTTTTATTTCAGTTTTCAACAAAATTCCAAGGTAACACACAGTGAGTACTTGATATATAAAATGATCATTTAAAGAGTATTCTGTAAATTAATTAAAGAGTTGTGTGAGAGTTTGTAAACTTGGACCAGGAGTTCAAAAGTTCAGACTACAAATAAAAAAATAGACAGATTATTTGTTAGTTTCCATCCATCCATCCATCCATCCATCCATCCATCCATCCATCCATCCATCCATCCATCCATCCATCCATCCATCCACCCATCCATCTATCCATCCAGCAACCCATCCTTCCATCCATCCATCCATCCATCCATCCATCCATCCATCCATCCATCCATCCAGCAACCCATCCATCCATCCATCCATCCATCCATCCAGCCACCCATCCACTCACCCATCCATCCATCTATCCATCCATCCATCCATCTGTCCACCAATCCATCCATCCATCCATCCATCCATCCTTCCATCCATTCACCCATCCTTCCTTCCATCCATCCATCCATCCATCCATCCATCCATCCACCAATCCATCCATCCATCCATCCATCCATCCATCCATCCATCCATCCATCCATCCATCCACCAATCCATCCATCCATCCATCCATCCATCCATCCATCCATTCACCCATCCTTCCATCCATCCACCCATCCTTCCATCCATCCATCCATCCATCCAGCAACCCATCCAGCCATCCATCCATCCATCCATCCATCCATCCACCAATCCATCCATCCATCCATCCATCCATCCATCCATCCATGCATCCATCCACCCATCCTTCCATCCACAGCTGTAATGCAGTTCTCCTCCTGGTTATTGGCAAATTCAGACTGTCTGAAAAGAACTGCCCTAGACCTTCCATATATCTTACATTAAGTGTAAATGTCTTCAGGGTGCCAAGCTGCAGGAAGTATAACTACTGTCTGACGTTCAATAAAACTATCCAACCAATAAAGCATAGTGAGGCAATGAGGCGGTACACTAACTGGTGTTATGGGCTTTGGTGATGGACAGATGAGTTGATTGATGGATGTGCAAAGACTCGGCGTCAGAAAGCATTCATTCTATTTGCAGTCGCAATCTGTGTGTAATCAGCATCTGATTTACGAAAGGCAGCAGCTAATTATGCAATCAGAGACGGGTTCTGCCTGCTCTCTATGTGCCACTGGAGGAGAGCTTAAATGCTGCACTTCAATCGCAGAATTTATTTAAAAGTGCTTCTTTCTGCCAATTTCCCATAAAGCTTTTTGTGATGTGCTCCCACATGGATTAGGGTTATTGGTGTAGAATAAAACTTGATTAAATTTCATCTTTCACACCAATATACCTGCACAATCTATACCTGCTTTTTGGAGAATTTCCCACACAAAATGACCCATGAAAATTGAGTGAACCGTCATGGATTTTCTTTTAGCAGACAAGATATATAATAATGTATTCTCATACCTCAGCATTTTGTTATTTTGGTTTTCATTTCTGGCATCGTGTTTGTGTTTTTCCCCCCTCATGATTTCTTTCTTTGTTTCTTTCTATCTTTTTTTCCTGTCTCTTGAGTGGGTGAGCAAAGTCAGGAGTGGTGAAGTGAGATTTTAGCGGTAATACAATGCTGATATGCAGTGACAGCAGTGGAGGCAGGAGGAGGTAGAAGCTCAACTCAGAGAAAGAGACCCTGGACTGACTCATCGAGACGAGAGGGGAGAACAAGAGACCGGACCCTTACGCCAAACTCCCACGTGAAACTGACTTCCGTGACCTCTTGTCCACATACTTTCTATACTGCAAGATCTCTTTTTTGAAATGTGTTCTTTGTTTTCAAAAACAGGTGAAAATAAGCAGTCTCTTCATTGTATCACTTTGTGATGTAGGGAAGACATTTCCAAAGCCACATATATTAATGCAGTAGTTTTCAACCTTTTTGAGTCGCGACCCCCAATTTAACATGCATGTTGTCCGTGACCCCCGCTCACTGAACACAATCTCACACGCACAGTTCAGATCACCCAAAAAAAGGAAACAAACTGACCTAAAAAGACACAAATTGACCACAAAATGGTCAAAAAAGACACAAAATGACCAGAAAAGACACAAAATGACCAAAAAAAGACACAAAATGACCTAAAAAGACACAAAATGGCCAAAAAAAGACACAAAATGACCAAAAAAAGACATCAAGTGACCAAAAAGACTAAAACACATTAACACATGAACATATGAACAACATGAATTTAACACAGTGGAGACAGAGCTGACTTCCAAGATGATTTGGCGACCCACAGAAATCATCTTGCGACGCCAATTGGGGTCCCAACCCCAAGGTTGAGAATAGCTGTATTAATGGAACTAAGACTAACGAAACTGTTCCATCTTTGTTTCTGCCTTTTCATAATGTCTCACCTAAGAAATACTGGACAAAAATGTTTGTTATTTGAATCTGAACTTTATTTGGCCCTTTAACAAAATGTAAAAAAAATTTTTTAATTATTGCCATATGTGTTTTTTTTGTTTATTGCATATTTGATACAAAGGGCATTACATGCAAAATAAGATTATGTGAAAAATAAAATTAAAATGAAATCAAAATCCAATAAGAACAACATGTTCTTATTGGCCAAATGTAACAATGCATTAGTTATGCATTTTAGTTTTTCAAACAGCTACCTTTTTCAATTTTTTTCCCTTTTGTTTATTTTATTTTTGCCAAATTGTAAGAGACAATACAGTTCCTGTCCTTGTTTAGGCAGAGCTGGATTGCATTTTGTGCAGAACACAGAGGAAAAGTTTCTCTGCAGTGCTTGCACCTTTGTCTTAATTTCCAGGTTGGGATATTGTGGACGCCGTGGTACCTTTTAGCCATCTAAAAAACGTTATATATAGTAGATTTATCAATTTTGAGTCTAAATTTTAGTTCACATTTCAATCTGTAATTTGTGTAACTGATTAATCTTTGTATTATGCAATATGGTGCATATTCCACAAAGAAAAAAGTACAATTATAATTGAGGGAGTTTACCTGAACACCCTGTTGTATCAAATTTGATACAAACATTTGTTTGTACTATAAACTAAAAGGAAGAATGAAGTAATTTTAAGTTGTTTCAACTGAGTTAGTGCTCATTTTGAAATATCAGTCAATATTTAAATGAAAATCTCACTATAAAGTTGTCAAAATAGCAAATTGTTTCTCCTTGACACCTCAAGCTAGGAGTTAATCAGTTGACGCCATCTTGGATTGCACCATGTGATATCTTTATTTGCTTGTAGTGCAAAAGGGATGCAATGGGGGGCAGCAGACACAGGTCTCCAAAATGTATGTATCAAATGTGATACAAATGGCATTATAGGCAAAATAAAGAACAGCCCTACAGTGTCGAGTTTGCATGTTCTCCCCGTGTTTGCGTTGGTTTTCTCCAAAGAAGTGTAAAAGAAGTGGACATAGCCTCCAAGTCTGAAAAGTGAAGCCAAAACGCTTAAAACTGCATTCTTTATAATAGCCAGCAGGGGGCGACTAGAGTTGTAGCAAAAAAGCAAGAAAATGACCCTACTTCTCACTCCATTTATTACCTCAGTAAACATTTAATAACCTAATGAGTTTATGCTCTTAATTGAAGACCACACTGGCCACTTTATTAGGTACACTCATTACCTAATAAAGTGGCCAGTGTGTGTATGTTTAAATAACCGCAAACTTGTTTTTGGTTTACCTCGAATTAGGCAAGCTAACTATATCCATATAGTTAGGCTGAATATCGATATACGATATATATCCCCATATTTTTATCGCAAAGTGAGAGCAAATTTTCAGTGAAAGTGGTTTTATTGAAATTAAAAATAAATACTGTATAACAACAGGAGTACCTTTTTAAGAAAAAAAAATCAAAGCTCCATAAAGTGCACAGTTAAATAAAAAATATCTTAAATAAAATTAGCCTATGAAATAAAATAGGCCAATCTTTTTCTGAAATGAATATATTTATCTGAGAAAAGAATAACAAACATTACAAAATAACTAAATATGACAAACCCTAGTAAGGGCAGCATTTATTTATAAAGAAAGACATTTTTTTGAACACAATGGATATATGCGATATGGTCTAATTCCATATCACATTTTAAAATATATCGATATATCTTTTATATCAATATATCGCCCAGCCCTACTAACTAGCATTTTTTTTTTTACTAGAGTTGTAACCACTTGGCTTCCAAATACCTTCAAAAAATATTTTTTAAAGTAAGAATCTTATTGCAGTTTTGCTGAATTGCACACACTTAGTTTGCGCATAGAATTTTGAGCAACTTTAAATGTAATTACTTCTGGTAAAATATCCACCACTGCTGGAAAATAACCACCTAGTGTTGCAGAATACAACATTATGTGTGTTTCCAGGGCATACACACAAATAGAAAAAAAATCATACCTGTGAGCAGTTTCAAAACTTCACTTCAGTTGACATCCATGTCTATAAAGTCTGAGAGAAAACTGAGACACCGGAGAAAACCCACATTCAAACCACATCATGTTTGTTGGTATGAAATACTTTTTCAAGGAGTTAACTAGGACAGCGCAGGCAGGCAGAGAGAGCCTCAGCTGGACTTAAAGCTACTGGAGGAAGTGGATTTGAATTCACTGCACTGCTGGGAGGCATAGCATGTATTGGAAGCACAAACAGCACCTGCTACAACGACAAATTCATATTCTCCGATGACGGAGGAGTGCCTTTGGTTGATGATTGCTGCTTAATTACCTGCAGATCATTCAGATATTGTAGCAAAAACACATCAGCAAATGTGAATTTCTAATGTCTGACATTATGACTTTCAATCTATCTCTGTCAAAGATCAAATTAATAGAAGACTGTCCCTACCGGAGCAATGACGCCAGCAATAAGCCGTCCAACCCGACCACACATACACGCACAATGTAATTATCATTTGACCCAATATACCAAGAACATTGGACAACCAAGCTGCAGCTGGATATGTCCGGCGTTCACATCAAAGAGACGACAGACGCTTTGGTTGGATTCTAATAATGGATTTCTGTCTCTCTGACTAATGATCAGCTTAAATTGGTTTGAATGATCTCATACGATGGAATATCAAGAATCCAGCATGCACTGTAAAGAATGTTTGTAGAAGTCAAATTACATCAGAAATAGGTCGTTAAATTGAACATTGTACATCACCGTAGTAGATACTTTTAATTACTGTAAATCAAAGAATAGCATAAAACTTTAAATTCTACTGTCATAAACTGTAGAAAACACACAGTTGTGCTGTAAAAATAAACAATTTTCATGTAAAATGAATGGAGAAATACCATGATGACACAATTATCCTGAAAGTAATGGGATTATTCAGTATAAATTACCGTTTTTTTGCTGATATTTACATTTACATACGCTCACTGTATTTCTTACGGTGAAGTTCTGGCAACCACGGCTGCTGGTATTTTACCGTAAATTAAACAGATTTTTTTTACAGTGTGTGATGGGTAACTAACACAACAAGATGGCAGAGCATAACTTGCTAACGTTTCCATTGTGAGGCATTGTGTGAGGTTAGCGAAGTTTAATCTCCTGCAGAAAGGACAAAATGCTAAAACCAATGGGGTACCATTTTAGCACCTCTTTTCACAATGATCAGGCACAAGGGTGCACTCTACACACACACACACACACACGGACATACACACCCAGAAGATGAGGGTGAGGAATAAAGGGCCATCTTAGATCGTTTCACTATATTAGTTTAGCTACGGGGCTTGAAATAAAGGATGAGATGACTCCTTGGGGATATTTTTGATGACTTTGTCCCCTCCTGTTCTTTACCACAGTGACATTCCAAGTCCCATTTTTTCTGTGGTTTTATTATCACTTTAAAAATAGCCAAGCCCCAACAACCATCTGCAAACGCAGACTGCTGCTGTGCTGTCTGACAAAGGAGATGTGTTTGCAAGAGCAAATATAGTCAGTGAGAAGGGATTAGACGTCTATGCATTTGACAGATATATATTTTTAAATGATAATGAATACTTAAATTTAATAATAAATAGTAAGATGACTGTATAAGCTTTGCACAATTATGTTTTCTCAAGACAGCTTTAATGGATTATCAGCTGAGTCAATCCATAATTATCAAAGGGGTTTAAAGGGGGCATATTATGCTACTTTTCAGACTGATTCTTGTATCTTGGGTTTCTACTAGAACATGTTTACATGCTTTAATGTTCAAAAAACATACTTATACTGTCTCATACTGAATATACCTGTATTCATCCTCTGTCTGAAACGCTTCGATTTAGCGCATGTCCCTCCTCCTGAAGAAGCCCAGTCTGCTCTGTTGGTCAGTGTTTCTTGATCTTTCTTTTAGTGTCTCTGCACCATCATTGCAGCCGGGGATTAACTGTAAGGGCACTGTAATGGCACTTTCTACAAGTATATACCATACTGCCCTACAAACCCTAACTGCAGTAACTACACTGTAAACAATTGTCTTGTACATTAACAGTAAAATACTGGCAGCAGGGTTGCCAGCATTCTACTGTTAATTTTAAAGTTCCCTTACTGTTATCTACTTAACAGTATGTTACTGTGATAAAACCACATACTGAATTAAAGTAAAAACCTGCATTTCATTTATATTTACAGTAGACTAAAACACAGTATAGTGCTGAAGCTAGTTGCAATATTGTTGCTGTATACAATGCAGTCATTTTTTGTAAATAGAGCATATTACTGTCTGAAAGCCAAGTACTATGAATTAAGCGCTGTCTTCACTGTAACCTCAGTAATTTTAATATTCCATATACTGAATGAGTTAGTTAAGTAAAATACAGATATTAAAAATGTGTATAAGAAGAGACTAAGAAAATATCATATATATATATATATATCTCATATATTTTATGGGAAACGGCAAGCTACCTACAAATATTACCCAGAATGCATTGTTTTCTACAGTATAATACCTTTTTAACAGTATGTTACTGTCACAATTTGGCTGTTTTCTTACAGCAATCTGTTACAGTGTACAGTTTTGGTCGAAATTGAGTTATAACTAAAAAATGAACTCCTTGATGTCTGTTTTATCTTGTGACAAAGTTTTAGATTTCAATTTTGCTTTATTTCAGAGAAATAATGATGTAAAAATTGCAGTAAGTTCACTTACTGCAGTCTGCTTTGACTATGATACAGTGTAGCCTTGTATTTTTTCATTGTGTTGAATAGTGAAGACAAAAGTAATAAAAAAAATTGTAACTTTATTTAATAGGAAAATTATTATCTAGATAGTGATGAGTAAAAAAGTGAGATAAAATTATATTAAGACTAAAATATAACATGACTTTATAATATTAAGTCTAAAATAAGCAAATATTTGAATAGAGTTGTTAAACACTTTTTCTCAGTTTTACCCTTTGCGTAGTTACTGCAGTTAGGCTTTGTAGGGCAGTAGTACATACAGTACAGGCCAAAAGTTTGGACACACACCTTCTCATTCAATGCGTTTTTCTTTATTTTCATGACTATTTACATTGTAGATTCTCACTGAAGGCATCAAAACTATGAATGAACACATATGGAATTATGTACTTAACAAAAAAGTGTGAAATAACTGAAAACATGTCTTGTATTTTAGATTCCTCAAAGTAACCACCCTTTGCTTACTAGAATATAAGACATGTTTTCAGTTATTTCACACTTTTTTGTTAAGTACATAATTCCACATGTGTTCATTAATAGTTTTGATGAATCTACAATGTAAATAGTCATGAAAATAAAGGAAACGCATTGAATGAGAAGGTGTATCCAAACTTTTGGCCTGTACTGTATATATAACTCTGTAGCTTCTTAGTAATGTTTGTTATATATTCAAATCCAAACATTTACATTTAGATTGAAGTATGCATGTTTTAGCCCCTCGAAAAACCTTTTCCCACATTATGTGGCAGTGACAGTGGTCGGTACGTTCCTTGTTGGGAGAAGCAGCAGTAGCAGCATAAACAAACAGATCGAGGCATTGATAGACCAGCGATGTCCCATGTTCTGAGAGATTCGAACACTATTTTTGTCAAAGGAGTCTGGTGGCTTTGAGGAGAGTGATAAGTACTGCTGTTGACAGAACAAAACATATTTTAGCCAATCAAAAAAAAAAAAAGTCAATGTCAGATTGACTTTTTATAATGTCAGATTATACTATATTTGAGATGTTTTCATCACTTTACCGTCCCCACATAGAACTGAAGCTATTGAGTTTGAGTTTATTTATTTAAAACAGGGACAATACATATTAATGAACATATACATGTAAATATGCAAGATTATAGCCAACAGCTAATTTCCATCTTTAGTCCCTTTGGCAGGTTGATGTCAATACCATAACCATAACAATAAAATCAATAAAACATTGATAACAACAAGTTGGCAGTTGGCCTTCATGGCCAGAATGAGCAGGAGGAGAGAAAACGTGTCCTTGAGCACAATAGAACAGAAAAGAAAAAGAAAAGCAAGAACAATGAAAAGTATAGTGGCTCATGGAACATCCAGGCCAGGGGTCAAGGGTCAGGGGACCAAACGTATTTCACTAGTGTTAAATGCTATGTTTATTATATCAAAGGGTTGATTAAAGTGCAGAGTGCTTAAGTGTTAAAGTGTTAGGTGCGTAAATATATTGCAGATTGCCCGATTGCACAGTAAATATAAAGTGCTATTTTAAATGCATCTGTGTTTTCTTCAGAACCACCAGACTCCTTTGAAAAAAAATCTGCAATTTTACTTTGCAGAAGAAGAGTTGCTGGTTCGAACAATGCATAATAACACAAACAAACATTCTGTTAGCTTGTTTGTGTTATTGTGACGTCCGTATCAGAGTTAGCATGTCATCCACAGCCGCGTATTCCATGTCGTGATTTCCAAACTTAGCTAAGCTAACGTCAAATCACCTCGTGCTAGTTTTCACAGCTTGCTGTGTTAACCTAAATCACTTTTTGCTAAGGCTGAGTGGGCGCTTCCGTTTCAAAAACACTGAAAAGACACAGATGGAGTCTGCATTAAAAAAAGTGACTATGAATCACCTCATGCTGCTGCTAGCTTATGCTAATGTAGGCCAGTTTGAGGTGAGAGGGCAAAAGGACAAGTGAAAACTCCTTCTGAGTGATCTGAAATGATAAAAGATGCTCTGAAGTTGGATTACAATTTACACTGATATGAGTGTGCACTCCCCACCCAGCACACACACAAATACAATAATCTGTTAATCTGCATGCACGTCAATATGCCATTAGTGTGGTTTGAAATGAGAGGGAATAGGTATCATTCCTATGAGACCATCAGCCCGTCAAAGGCTTTAGACAGATTTGTTTGGGCTTATCCCTCCTGATGATGGAGAGACTCTGAGACAGAGAAGGAAAGAGATTTGGAGTGAATGAATGGTGGGCACAAAGGAGACTCAAGGAGATTGAATGAGCTGGAGTTTGGATGAGATAAATTGGGCGGAGAAAAAACCTAGGATTTATTCACTTATTAAATTATTTTAGTGATTTGTTTTTCCCATACTGCAGCCACTGACACTAGCTGCTAACTTGCTCCAACTTTTGGCCTGACGCTGCAAACAAATAGAGAATTATACAGAATGTCTCTAAATAATTGTGTTAGCAATAAATAAAACAGTTGTTATGATAAAATGTTATGTTGTGATGTTGTATGTGATCTTGTATTTTTTTCTTAATCGTATCGTAAGTGTTTGTATATGTATTTTGTATATTGTACGTATTTTTATTTTTTGTTTGTTTTTGTTTTTTGTTTGTTTGTTTTTTGCTTCGTAATTCTCTGCTTTTTTACATCATGGCCAGGGGACTTCAGATGAAAACTAGCCTTCTGGCTAACTCTGGCTTTTTTAAGCATGTATAATTATATGTTTTATGAAATTGCACTGTCCCCTTTTAAAT
This sequence comes from Centropristis striata, assembly GCF_030273125.1. Lineage (NCBI taxonomy): Eukaryota > Metazoa > Chordata > Actinopteri > Perciformes > Serranidae > Centropristis > Centropristis striata. The sequence goes on along the minus strand of NC_081517.1, from coordinate 3,500,942 downwards.
AAACTAATAATAATAATAATAATAATAATAATAATAATAATAATCTGCCAATGCAAAATCTTGATTTCTGAAAACTCGCGCAACAAGACTAAGAGTCTCCCGGCGTGCTCTGTGAGGCTTCACTGATAAACAGCACTGGATGACACAAAAAAGGATGAAGTTGAAGGAAAGCAATTAATGCCTTTCTTCTTTTGTTTTCCATTGTCTTCCGTCTAGTTCTATTCTCATCCAGACAGGCCTGTTAATGTGAGGCTACTGAAGAGCCGACGCTGGGAGGAAACATCATCGAGTGTAAAACAGTGCGGATGGTGTGAAACAGTGGATGACGTGTGAGGAGCTTTGGGACAAGAATCAACGAGCAAGAGACAGGCTGGAACAGCCGTCCTGCTGCCCAGCAGGCCTCGGCCTCATTAGAATCAGCAGCAGTTTGCTTCTAAGTGTGTGTGTGTGTGTGTGTGTGTGTGAGTGTTTGCTTGCACTAGCTGGGAGGCCCAGTGGGCAGGAGCAGATGCTCCATCCTCACACTCAAACTCCCCCAATAGAGTGTGTTATCTCTGCCTGAGTTCGACTTTTTGCTTGCCTCGTCTCTTCCTGTGTTTCCTTCACACTTGGCCTTTCAACCTCTGATGGTTTGATATATTCTCTCTAAAGCTTTGCTTCACTACACTGCAAAAAAAGAAAAGTTGGGTGAACTCAAAATTTCAAGGCAACAAACTTCGATAAAATTTTAAGTTGGACAATTAAACTAAATATTTTAAGTTTTGTTTTTGAGTTTCCTCAACTCTGAATTCAGATTTTTGTCAACTCAAAAGTTGTACTAACTTATAATTTTACATTGTAATAACTTTTAATACTTAACTAACTTCTGCAATGTGCTGAATTGGCACGATTGTAATGCCGCTTTGAAATGTCAGCTAATGTTTCGACCACAATGTTGAGTTAGCATTGATACGCTAATGGCTACTCTTGTAGCTGTAACAAGCAGCGCGGCTAGCATCAGTTAGCCGCTAGCATCAGTTAGCCACTAGCATCAGTTAGCCGCTAGCTTTCGCTAATGACAGAATTTCACCGCTTTCCCGCATTTCACAACAAAGAAATAAGAGTTAGCAGAACTATTGTCCCTTGTTGTGAACCCCAACGTAAAGATATAAGTAACAACAACTCACCAACTTGTTTTTGAGCAGACAACTGGCTTCCTTTGTTGTGCTAACTTACATTTTTGCCCAAATGTCAATAATTTATATTTCCAAGTTTTACCAACTTAAATCACTGTTTTAGGCCAAAAAATACAAGTTGGCTTTTTTGCAGTGTGCACTGTCTATAATAAACCAGAGACTACAGATTCTGACTTCAATGTAGTGATTTTAACCTTAATAGTCCTCATAGAGCAGTGGTTCCCAACCTTTTTCTTGAGGGACCCACATTTTTACCATTGTAAACTTTGGCGACCCCCCCATTGTCCATTGCTTTTTTGAAGCTGAACTCAATGTGACTTTCATGGTACCCTCTCTTTTTCTTTTTGAGATATTCAGCATTTTCATCTCCCTGACGCTTTGCCATTTTTCCATTAGCTCTGTGTTTCTGTTGTTAGGCGAGGTTACCGCTAGGTGAGGTTACCGCTAGGTGAGGGTACCTCTAGGCGAGGTTACCGCTAGGTGAGGTTACCGCTAGGTTGGGTTACCGCTAGGTGAGGTTACCTCTAGGTGAGGTTACCGCTAGGTGAGCTTACCGCTAGGTGAGGGTACCTCTAGGTGAGGTTAGCGCTAGGTGAGGTTACCGCTAGGTGAGGTTACCTCTAGGTGAGCTTACCGCTAGGTGAGGGTACCTCTAGGTGAGGTTACCGCTAGGTGAGGTTACCTCTAGGTAAGGTTACCGCTAGTTGAGGTTACCTCTAGGTGAGGTTACCGCTAGGTGAGGTTACCTCTAGGTGAGCTTACCGCTAGTTGAGGTTACCTCTAGGTGAGGTTACCGCTAGGTGAGGTTACCTCTAGGTGAGGTTACCGCTAGTTGAGGTTACCTCTAGGTGAGGTTACCACTAGGTGAGGTTACCTCTAGGTGAGCTTACCGCTAGTTGAGGTTACCTCTAGGTGAGGTTACCGCTAGGTGAGGTTACCTCTAGGTGAGCTTACCGCTAGTTGAGGTTACCTCTAGGTGAGGTTACCGCTAGGTGAGGTTACCTCTAGGTGAGGTTACCGCTAGTTGAGGTTACCTCTAGGTGAGGTTACCTCTAGGTGAGCTTACCGCTAGTTGAGGTTACCTCTAGGTGAGGTTACCGCTAGGTGAGGGTACCTCTAGGTGAGGTTACCGCTAGGTTGGGTTACCTCTAGGTGAGGTTACCTCTAGGTGAGGTTACCGCTAGGTGAGGTTACCGCTAGGTAAGGTTACCTCTGTGTATACTGCAGGAGGGATGTTACACATGTCCTTATTCTCGAGATATAGCCTTTATTTTTAAACTTTTCTATAGTGATTTTTCTATTTAAACAAATAAATAAACGTTTAATGTAGCCCTTATTTAGTTGTTTTTGTCCTATTAATGAATTAAATGCTGACTCATCTATATTTAACATATTAGATTTATTACTTCCCTTAAAATCAAAAGGGCTTCGCTCGATCTTTGGCGCCCCACTGGGGGGTCGAGCCCCCCCTGTTGAGAATCACTGATCTAGATCACACTTCCAACTTATTTTGCACCACATACTTTGTGTAAAATATATTTTTTAAAACCTTTTCTTGCACTTCATTATTTCAAGAACACAATTTCATGGCATGCCATGCTATGCCACGCTCATCTGTATTTCCTCTGGATCCTCACAGCAGAGAGTTATGCACTGACCCGTGATAATACGGTCGTGTTCCCAAGCAGAGCCACACTGTGATGACCTTTGCCCTTATACGAGTGGCGCTGACATCACAGCGACCTCATCGGCTCGATGCGTGTGGTCATGCGGTTGAGAACAGACAAGGTGCTATTTTTAAAAGTTCAGCATTCAGTCATTGTGAAGCTGCTGAGTATTTGTTTGGACATTTATCTTCTATTGAGGAATATAATGACCTCATATGCCACTCGTACAGCTGCATTTTGTTAAACACATGCTGTACTACTGTACATACACAACTGGCTCAGAACGCAGCAGCTCAGCTTCTTACCGGTTTTAACAGACGACATCACATCACCCTGATTTTAGCTTATTTTCACTGGCTCCCTGTTCGTTTTAGGATTGATTTTAAGATTTTACTGATCACTTTTAAAGCTCTTTTAGGTCTGGCTCCTAGCTATTTAACAGAATTACCAACTCCGTACGAGCCGACCCGCGTCCTTGGATCCTCGGGTCCTTCTGACTGTTCCAAAGTCAAAACTAAAAACCAAAGGTGAGCGGGCTTTCTCCAGGAGATAAGGCACGCTGAGTCAGTAACTTCTTTCAAATCACTTCTTAAAACCCACTTTTATAGACTAGTTTTTATGTAATGCTTTCCATGTCACTACTCCTTTTTACTTATTCTCTTTTTACTTTTTTACTCCTTTTACCTTTTGTTTTCTGTGTATCCGAGACAGTCTTGTGATTGTTCCTCCACTGTCTCTTATAGTTGTTTCTTTTAATGTAATTTAATTGTTTGTAGCCTTTTGGCATCATTCTCGTTGTGATTAACTGCTCTTTGTCGAAGCACTCTGTAAACTGTAAACTATAAATAAAACATATATTATTATTTCACTATTTACTTAACATACTGTAATACTGAAAATGTCTAATCACTTTAAATTTATGTTCTTTATGATGTCTTTTATGTTAAATCTCGACCTGAAAAGTAACTAAAGCTGTTCGCTAAATGTAATGGAGTAAAAAGTACAATATATCTAGAATTTGATTTTGGGGCCCTCTATTTCTGCCAATGATATTGATTGTTGATTATTCAAACACCTACTATAAACTCATTGCGGCTCTGGCAGTGTTGTTTACATTATCCTATTGTCAGCCTGTCTTTACAGATTTATGGGGGTGGCCCAGTTAATAACATAAATAATACCAATGCAATAATAATACAAATAAAACCAATGAATGAATGATGTCCAGGGTGTCACATATGGTTTTTAATCTCAAAATGTAGCACATTCAACTAGAAGAGTGAGCTAGGGTTGATTTACACATCGTTCCAAATGGTAAAACATTATATAAAAAAACCTATATGATATATATTTTAGTAAAAGTGGCATCTGGTTTATTATCTTTGGCTTCAAAAAACTACAACAACAATGTGCGAAAATAAATTGTAGTGCAATTAAGTGCAACAACAAATAAAATCACTTAGAAATATCTATATATATATATATATCATATATCATCTTTACTCCTTTGATAAGCCCCACTGACTAACTGTCTACAGAAATAGTGACATGCCTTTTGGGGAATAAAAAGTTCTCTTTAACAGGCAGTGGCCCTCTGATCACCTGCTCAGTCCTGTCTAAATCTGAGAGGAATAATAAAAAATATTTTAATGCTCTTGGGGGCCCCCTAGTGGCCACGGGGCCCTAAGCAGTCGCTTAGTTCGCTTATACCTTGGGGCGGCTCTGCTCAAACCTCTCGCTGCTCAAAGTAACACCAATCCCTATGCCATGCCTGTCGTGATAAACTTGGGCTCTGATCACAGTGGCTCTCAGTGTGGCACCGAGCTGTTAGGCAGCTGTCTTGACAACAACAATGCCCCAAGTGAGACATGTGCGTGAAAATAAAGTTTGTCGAGCAACATGGTTTCAAGGGGTTCTTTCCTGGCAGAAACTTCTATTTTTTACCGTGGGTGTCATGTTGATTGACATTAAGTAGAGTGTGACATGAAGTTGACAATGATAACACTCAACTAGGCACAATGACCAAGAATAAACAGGGAAGTTTTGCCATAAGGAACTGAGGCAAAACCAGAAATCATCTTACATTTCTCATTTAAATGAATGGCAGTATGTGGAGAAAAAAAATAGTAGTAAGGCATACAAACACTATTTATGATCAGCATAACCCTTAAACATATATAAAGTATGTGCAAGAATGTTTTTCATTTGTTTGATTTGCCTGTTGTCCAAAATATGATCAGCTGTACACGTGCATTTGTTATGATTACATTACCTGTGCTCAAAAACTTTTTAACAGCAGTGTAACAACACAAGATTTTGACCTTTTCATGAAAGACGTCTGTTCTTGCAAAAAATTACATTGCGAGACAGATGTTTGGGGCATAGAGTTGAAATCTCGGCCATATGGGGATCAATCTTCCTGTTACACATCAGGTCAGCACCAAATAATTTTGATTTTAGGTAAAATAATGTGCTTTAAAGTCTCATCCTCTGAGACACATTATATTCAGCAAGGAAGACTTTGATTGTAGTTTAAACCAAACTTGCTACTCCTAATCTTTTTGTTGAAATTATAAAATATGAACCTCAACTGTGATTACATATTAATTGACATTTTGAGTCAAGCTTTAATAACGCACATGCATGTATTACATACAGTACGTGGGCCTCAGATTCCCCGTTATGTCTACTGTCTCATCCATGTCTCTGTTAGCCTCTCTGCCTCCTCTTATCTCCAACAAGAAGCTTTATCATTTTGTCTGAGCAGCAGTGTCAACAACCCAGGCTAAATGGCCTTTTCCAGGACCCATTTGGCGCCACATCAATTAAAGACCCTGCCACCCTGATGGGTGATAGCGGCAGGAGGAGAAGGGGGGGGGGATGTGTCAGAGAGGAGGCCCATTGATGGAGTGACTTAGCCCGGGCAGAAATCTTAACTCTGGCCGGGTGGATGGATACTGTAGCAAGAGAAGGAGCGCTGAACCTCGACACCAGTAAATATTGGATTGAGGCTCTTTACGGACCTGTCAGAGAGCAGTATTGATTCCCCCTTTTGTCCAGTCTAAAGAGGTAAACAAGAGAATAGGATGAACATACAGTGCCATGCCTACGAGTCCTTGTGAATCAATGCGTTCAGGCAAAGTACATTGTTCCTTCACCTGGAAATAAATGGCTGAGCTGTAACTCATGTGGATGACACTTTTATTTCCAATGACGACTGGTTCAGTGGTACCTCTTTGGCGCCACCTCCAGCATCCTCCGACTGAACAGGCAGAGCCGGCCCAAGGCATAAGCGAACTAAGCGACTGCTTAGGGCCCCATGGCCCCTAGGGGGCCCCCAAGAGCAATTGACAAAAATATGTATATATTTTGTTTAATAATTTGCATGTATGAGTGATGATTTTTATATGATCAAAGATATATATTATTGTACAAAAACAGTTTTATGTCAGAGTGCTGCCGCTGATGTAGGCCTAGTGATTCGGTAACTTTGCCTCCTGCCTGCAATGCGCACTGCTCATCCAAAGCACAGTTAGTCGGAGGACATATTGTTTAGTAGCTGAGAAAAGAAAGAGGACGAGGAGAAAAAACGGCAAGATAGGTATGTTTGCATGTCTTGGTAATCGAATATTTATCAAAGAGATTTGGGTAACTGTTAATAGCAAATTAGCTAGCTTGTTAAAAACGACAGAAATGCACCTTTTAACTGGCCGGTTAAATAGCTTCATATTTTATGCTAACATAACACATAACATATTTGAGTAATACTGAGCTTAACTTTGTGTTGATTCTGGGAGTTGGCCATATATATTTCTGCTTTTTCGTTGGGCTTCAAAATAAAGTTTTTACTAACGTTTGATAGCAAACATTAATTAAAATGTCACCTTGTTTGCCAGTACGCGCAGTGCTAACAATATGTTTTTGCATCCGGCTACTATAATTATAGTTTGAGATTTGTTGTTTGCACAAATTGTTTGCTGCAGAGCATGATAGTTTATTCTTAATAAAATAAAGGGCCCCAAAATTGAATTTTGCTTAGGGCCCCATGGAGGCTTGGGCCGGCTCTATGAACAGGTATCAAATGAAGATGTGGTCATATTTTTTACCAGCATTAGCAAGAAACAAATTAGAATGAACAGCATTGGAAACCATGATGGGACCTTCACCTCAGGGGCCAAACGGTAAAGGTCTCAGTGTGTCATCATGGTACACTGATTTACTTCAGACAATGACAGAGGAGAGCATTACGGGCTTTACATCTTGGAATGTATTCAGCATAAATCAGCATTGAAAGGTGAGGAAAGGCATTTCTGAAAATAATTCAAAGTATAATTCTTCTCTGTCTTGAATAATACTGGTGTCACTCTGTCACCATTTGAAGTTTTAATTCCATTCTAGGATAGCAAGAGTGGAGAGTTGAACAGAAAAGAGAGTGATGCAACAAAGGTCTCCACTAGGATTTGAATCACGGAATATATGTCTCATAGCTGACATAAATAAATAAATAAATAAACAACAAGGTGAGCCATCATCAGAAGAGAAGCAGAACAATGCGTATCCACGGCAACGTGTCAATAAAGCTAACGTTATATGGTCTCTTCCCTGTTTCCATAAACAAGATGGCGACGAGTGTAACGCTGAACTCGATGCTTCCAACGTGCAGTCCACAAACCAGTGGGTGACCTCACGGTCACTAGCTGTGTCCATTATTTATATATAGTCTATGGCCTAAACCTATGTTTTGGTGCTGAATCCTACACTGACAGTCAGATGCATACCGTCTCTTTTCAAAATAAACTGTGTTTCCTGTGATCATGGACGCTTAATTTTTACAAGCCTAATTACAGTATGAATGTACTGTAATTAGTGGAAATTGACACGGTGTGCTTCAAACATCCTGATACTAGGATGTGGATTTTTTTAAGGAAACTTGACACAAAAACTCCACCATGCATATCCCTCCTGCTATTGTTCTTCACAGCAGCAGCAGCCCTGTTTTACCCACAGGAAAATATGCCAGACTGTAAAACAAGACAGCCGTTTGGTACATTTATGTAGAAAATATAGCAGAGTAAAGTGATTACTAACAAAGCCTTGGATCGTATATGGAAGTAATGTTTGAATACACAGTTTAAGCCTCAGAATATACAGTGCATCTCGTACAGGATGGTGCCTGCCTGTTTCTCCTCAGAGAGCCAAGTCTGGAGGGTCTGCAAAAACAGGCCAAGCTGCTCTTAAAATGGCCACCGGGGTCTGAGATTTATCACACCACCTGCACACTAGTAAAAAGAGATCATTTGCTCCCCTTCATACATACATAAACTGCTGTCTCATTCCGGGGGGCATAACATTTATCACGGCACACTTTCTGCCTCTTCACCTACCCCCCTTATACCCAGACATGGTGTTGCGTCGTAACAAGGACATTTATCGCTCACTTTTATGCGTTGGTACAGATGTCCTGTCAAGCAGGAGTCACAGCGATGGCTAATCTTATAATGTCAGATTCAGTTGATGTCAGATTTGCATAAGTGGGCAAAAAACATAGAGGTGAGGTAAATCAGAAAACATGCTGTGTAGTTTGGAGGCTCAGACCAAGCAACTGTTCTATGTGAAACAAATAGCAGCAGACAGGCTGTCTTATAACAACACACAGCATATCACAATACCAATCCCGCAGGTTCAGAAAACCAGCTGTCTGTTCACGTTTGTCCATACGTCCCCTTTAGTGTCTATGACACGAGGGTGGACTTTTGTAAATGAGGCCCTTGCCGCGATGTTTTGCAGTAACGCTGATATTCAGCAAAGCTCGGGTGGAAGCGTGTCAGCCTCGGTTTAACTCACACGGCGTCCTGGAGGACTTTGCTGGAGGACGTAGCAATCGCTGCACGGCTGAAGACGGGAGAGCTCTCCAGCTGCAGCCGCACTCGCTGCTGATAGTCCTTTAAATAGAAGTACTTGTAGGGTTGTTTTAGACAAAAGTGGGCCTTGACATGGTGTTGAGTGTGAGGGAACACACACACACACACACACACACACACACTTCTCCTCCATTTTCAAACACACCCTCAAATCAATAGCCTGATTGAATTTGGTCCTCCCCTTCTTGCTCCCCCGGGGGTCCTGTTGATTGGGCTTGGCAATGTGGTGCATGTGTGTGTGTGTAAGTAACAGGGAGACAGAATGAATGTGTGTGTTTCCTTTATTCTACACACAGCAAAGTAACGACTCTGATCTGCATTCGGAGAGGCTCTCCAGTTCCCCGGAGCGAAATCAAGGCAGAACGTTCTCCATCCATCTTGGCGTGTTGTTTCCCATAAGGTCCGAAGATGGTGGCCTGGCCCTGTCCAGAAGTTGTGACAGCCAGGAGGGGAAATCGCCTACAGCTGATGTATCCAATTAATCTGGTAATTTATTGCCATTCACAATGACTGAGTCAATGGGTGATTAGTTGGTTGTGATTCAACACTGCCATCTCCAAAAAAAAAACATTTTCTCTCATGGTGTTTGGAAATTACTATGAAACCAGTGACCATCAGCCAAGAGGATGACCTCATGCAGTTAAAGGGACAGTTCACAATCATAAAATACATTTACATGCCTCTGTCATACTGTTTGTTGGTGTTTTATATGTTTGGACGGGCTGATGGCTTTTGTAAAGCACTTTGAGTTGCATTTATATGTATGAAAAGCGCGAAATAAATAAAGTTTGATTGATTGATTGATTTCGTCTTATCTGGAGTGTTGTTTAGGAATGTACACTGTAAAAAAAGTTTAGGAGAAATGACAGTAAAACACTGTCAAATTGCATCAGAAGTAGGGCGTAAAATAAAAAATTGGTATATCACCGTTATAGACACTTTTAATTACCGTAAATCAAGGAATAGTGCAAAACTTTTTAGAAACTTTAGAAAACACTCTTATAAAATGTTCATGTAAAATTAATGGAGAAATACCATATTGTCACGAGGACACAATTACCCTAAAAATAAAGGGACTTTTTTTTGTCTAAATTACAGTTTATGCTGATATTTACATTTAAATTTACAGTAGAAAACCCACTCATTGTAATTTTTTACGGTGAAGTTCTGGCAACCATAAATTCAACAGCTCTGACTGGAAAAATATCGACTATTAGAAGTAAAGATGCAACTTTTATCAATGAATCGTCATAAAACAGTAAAAAATGACTCCATGGTCTCAGAACAATTGATATAAATTAAATCAGTGTGTTTCAGCAGAGAATCCTGATCATCAGTTAGTTGAACTCTGAACCAGTTTAAAATCCTTCAGGACCTGAAGAGTCCCTGATTCGTGACTGCAAAAGCATTTGTGTCCATTCATTTTAATACAAAATGAGAAAACTTCTCACTTGATTTATTACCTCAGAATTTTTTTTAGGGCAACACTATGGTCCAGTTTAAAGTCCTTCAGGACCTGAAGAATCCCTGATGGGTTCAGGTCTCAGACGTTCCACATCCTGAGAACAACAGGAGCCACTTTGGACCCAGAAACTGAAGTTTCACAAAACAAGGGAAACAAATAAAAACATGAAAACTCGTCTTCAGAGTCCCTCACCGCCCTGCTGGTTAGTCCCGCCCCCGTCCTGCCAAAGGTTTGGATGATCTCCTACAAAAACTAAGCTTTATTGTGTAAGAGATGTCTGCCTTTGCTTGAATTTAGATGCAAAACTTGAAAAAAGAAAAAAGAATGTCTCTTTCCAGAATCATGACCCGCCTACTCAAGTTCCAGTAACAGTTTCATGTAGGAAGTATTTACTTTCTACCAAACTACACCCACCAACTGTATCACCTCTTATCACCTCCAACTGTTTGTTCTTGACATATTACAAAAACATTTCTAATAAAAGTCTGTACATGTCTGCATATGGAGGAGGTTGGGTTGGATGGTATTGGACCAAGGACACTGCTAGTTGTGTCTTGTGTGAAACCAAGTGTCCATAGTATCCATAATAAATCTGAATGGAGGAATTAACAGATCATGACAGGAAAAAAAGCTTCTAAAACGATTTTTCTTTACAATATTATAAATGTAGAAAGATGTTTTTTGGTCTTTTTGTTGTTCAGACCCACAATAACTCAGATTTTTAACTCCATGGTGAATCAGAAGATAAATAAAATATAAAACTTGTGAGTGACACACTATAAAATATCTACAACAAATATACCGTAGAATCAAATCTAATCGTATCGTTCTTAGGCTGTATCAATTCAAATAGAATCGGTTTGCAATAAAGATGGGCCTGTTGCTATATCCACATTAACAAGTTCGATTTGGGGACTGGATATTTTTAATAGCATAACCGCCATTATCTTTCACCAGTCCCTTTGCCTGTGTAATGTAACAGCTTTAACACCAGCTGAGAGAGACATAAAAATGAGCAAATGAGATAGAAAGAAAAAATGAAAGAAATCCTTACACTGCAAAAAAGCCAACTTGTATTTTTTGGCCTAAAACTGTGATTTAAGTTGGTAAAACTTTGAAATATAAATGATTGACATTTAGGGCAATAATGTAAGTTAGCACAACAAAGGAAGCCAGTTGTCTGCTAAAAAACAAGTTAGTGAGTTATTGTTACTTATATCTTTAAGTTGGGGTTCACAACAAGGGACAATAGTTCTGATAACTCTTATTTCTTTGTTGTGAAATGAGGGAAAACGGTGAAATTCAGTCATTAGTGAAAGCTAGCGGCTAACTGATGCTAGCGGCTAACTGATGCTAGCGGCGCTGCTTGTTACAGCTACAAGAGTAGCCATTAGCGTATGACAGGAAAAAAAGCAATATTATTAAACAACATTATAAATGTAGAAAGATGTTTTTTGGTCTTTTTGTTGTTCAGACCCACAATAACACTGATTTTTAACTCCATGGCGAATCAGAAGATAAATAAAATATAAAAGTTGTGAGTGACACACTATACAATATCTACAACAAATATACCATAGAATCAAATTGAATCGTATCATTCTTACGCTGTATTGATTCAAATCGAATCGGTTTGTAATAAAGATGGGCCTGTTGCTATATCCACATTAACAAGTTCAATTTGGGGACTGGATATTTTTAATAGCTTATAACCGCCATTATCTTTCACCCAGGGCTGCCAAGTTTCAGAAAATGACAAGAGTGAGACTCTAGCACCATGATGCCTTTGGCCTTTTAACGTCGATTTATTCCTTAAGACTGATGTCCTCACCTACATGCCAGCGGCCAGGGGCGAGTCGAGGGTCAGAGCTTTAGGGCTGCTGAGCCCCCATTGAGCCCCGCTGCCACCACACACCCTCAATCAACAGTAATTAGAATAGATTAGATTGAACTTTATTGTCACTGAACAAAGTAACAGCTACTTGGACAACAAAATGTAAAATATAGGCCATCTTTCTCTCTTTCCCTTGGCACTTTTTTTGGTCATTTTGTGTCTTTTTTAGTTATTTTGTGTCTTTTTTTTGGTCATTTTGTGTCCTTTTTAGTTATTTTGTGTCTTTTTTCTGTCATTTTGTGTCTTTTTTGTCATTTTGTGTCTTTTTTAAGTAATTTAGTTTTTTGTCATTTTGTGTCCTTTTTAGTTATTTTGTGTCTTTTTGTTTTTTTGTGACTTTTTTAGGTCATTTTGTGTCTTTTTAAAAGTAATTCAGTTTTTTTCTGTCATTTTGTGTCTTTTTTAGTAATTTTGTGTCTTTTTTTCTGTCACTTTCTTTCTTTTTTTTTTAAAGTAATTTAGGTTTTTTTCTGTCATTTTGTGTGATTTTTTTTAGTTATTTTGTGTCTTTTTTTTTTTTTTATCTCGGACGTCTGGTCACTTATAGCATATAAGAATATTCAATTACTGTTAAGCCAACTATGAATAATAAGACATGCCAAAACATGTGTCCTTTATCATAGCTACACGTATGACAAAAAAACGTGTGAAAATCAGTAGTATTCAGTGAGGTAAGATTAATTAAATGCGCTGACAGTTATATGCTCCTGTCAAACTAATTACACTGAGTGGAGCGGATCACCACTCCAAGACGGCGGCCGAATTTCTCGCGTCACAGCAGCTGATGCTGCGTCTATTTGTCTATGGGCGTGTCTGCTCCGCCTTCCGCCATGTTTGCCAAAAGAGAGAGAGAGCGAGAGCGCGAAGGAGAGAGATTTAATATGAAATATATTTAATGTAAAATATATAATATGTTTGTATTAATATTTAATGTATTGTATTAATTGTATTGTAATTGAATTGCATGTCTGTATGTATGTTCTGCTTTTGGCAACAAAGGTTGATACCATTCATGCCAATAAAGCTAATTTGGTTCCATTTGTACACTGTCAGAGTTAAGGATAGACCTTGAAATTTAGAATTTTGAGAAACACTGCTTTAGGGGGGTCTAAATTGATATTCGCAAGTCTGTAACTCTGACATACACACACACACACACACACACACACACACACACACACATTGAGACTAACGTTAGAGTCTCTTTTTCAAGTGTGAACTGGTCAAGAGAAGAGGCAAATAAATGTTACACAGCTCTGCAACAAATACAGGACAGTGATAGACTTATAGCAGCCTTAAAACAGTACATATTAACTAGGAAACTCAAGGAGAAACAGTGAATCAACTGTCAACAAAATTGAGTAGTTAATTACCATCTGTCTTCAAGCAACGTCGAGTGGGTTTTAAATGTCGGCGCTGTTGTGTGTGAAAGAAAGTTAGAGACGCCAAGACCCGCCTTTCGTTGCTTCTGATTGGTTTATATTGCGTGGTGCCTTCCGCGGTTGGTTAGATTTAGGCACCAAGGACTGATGGATTGGTCTGGGATTGGTTATCTCGGTCAGTCAATCAGAGTTACTCGAGATACGGCAAGCCGCGAGGACGAAAGTTTATTATCATGAAAAAAATAAATACAGGGTATTGAATGGGGAAATATAAGCGTGAGAAATGTCAAGTGTGGCGTGTGGTGTGAGAATGGGTTAAATTGCGTGACTGTCACACTCAAAGCGTGACACTTGGCAGCTCTGTTTCACCAGTCCCTTTGCCTGTGTAATGTAACAGCTTTAACACCAGCTGAGAGAGACATAAAAATGAGCAAATGAGATGAAAAGAAAAAATTAAAGAAATCCTTACACTGCAAAAAAGCCAACTTGTATTTTTTGGCCTAAAACAGTGATTTAAGTTGGTAAAACGTTGAAATATAAATTATTGACATTTAGGGCAATTATGTAAGTTAGCACAACAAAGGAAGCCAGTTGTCTGCTCAAAAACAAGTTGGTGAGTTGTTGTTACTTATATCTTTAAATTGGGGTTCACAACAAGGGACAATAGTTCTGATAACTCTTATTTCTTTGTTGTGAAATGCGGGAAAACGGTGAAATTCGGTCATTAGCGAAAGCTAGCGGCTAACTGATGCTAGCGGCTAACTGATGCTAGCGGCGCTGCTTGTTACAGCTACAAGAGTAGCCATTAGTGTATGACAGGAAAAAAAGCAATATTATTAAACAATATTGTAAATGTAGAAAGATGTTTTTTGGTCTTTTTGTTGTTCAGACCCACAATAACACAGATTTTTAACTCCTTGGCGAATCAGAAGATAAATAAAATATAAAAGTTGTGAGTGACACACTATACAATATCTACAACAAATATACCGTAGAATCAAATTGAATCGTATCGTTCTTACGCTGTATCGATTCAAATCGAATCGGTTTGTAATAAAGATGGGCCTGTTGCTATATCCACATTAACAAGTTCAATTTGGGGACTGGATATTTTTTAATAGTTTATAACCGCCATTATCTTTCACCAGTCCCTTTGCCTGTGTAATGTAACAGCTTTAACACCAGCTGAGAGAGACATAAAAATGAGCAAATGAGATAAAAAGAAAAAATGAAAGAAATGGTGAGGCACTCCCTCTCCCCCTCTCTATGACTTTGCACTTTTCTCCCTATTAGTGGAGGCGGACCTTCCAGCGTCCTGCCGGGGACAGCAGCAGCAGCAGCAGCAGCCTGAAACTGTGGCCAGAATCCCTAATGAGAGGTCTACAGAGATAATTGATGACAATTTTGAATTTGCTAGCCATTATACAGGCCTTGAACACTTTGGTTTAATGAGAATTAAAGATTCAAAAGCAATGCATTTTATATCAATCAGGCAAACAACCCAGGGGAGAGGAAGAGGGAAAAGAGGGGAAGAAACACAGAGGAGGCAGTTATGTGTCTGAAAGCAGCAGGCAGGAAGGAAAAGAAACCACAGATGATGATGTTTATGGATATACTGTGTCCTTTTCTTAGTATTGTATAAATGCTGCTGCTTGGCCTTTAATGCCATGGTAATATGTAATAACAGCACATGATTCAATTTCTCTCATTCTACTGGCAAGTCATATGTTTTGAAACAGATATTTTCGTGTAGACATTATTAAAACAGATTTGCCATCTTGTTCTTTTCATGCGACACTGGTATCTGCTAATGCTAACACCAGCACTAAGTAGCACCAAAATTTGATAATTCATTTTCATAAACTGAAAACACACTGTTTAAGGGTCAAAGTTCTAAAAAAACACACACTGTGCGCCATCTTTATCATTTATTATACTCTAAATGTGACCATAATTTACAAAATGAACATCTTCATTGTTGTTGTATTGTAGAAAACTTGAAACTACTCACTGAGAACATAAAGTCATGAAAATGTTTACCTAGTAACATAATGTAAAGTTAGAAGTAGGGTCATTTTCTCATAGACTTCTATACCATGAAACTCTTTTTTGCAATAATGTAATGCAGTGCCCGGCCAGTTCGGAGCCGGTGCTGGTGTGGTTCGCAGTTAGTTCAACTTGCTTTTCCACAGGCTTAAGAGCCACGTCAATATGACACAGTATACGTCTGAGTACGTCACTGCCTCCTCCAAGAAAACATTAGGTATCGCTAACAATAGCTAACATTAGCTATTGTTAGCAATTTCCCTCTAGCTGACCAGCTTACATCACCCAAGGAGGCATAGTTATACTTAAGTACTCTGTAGCTTGCTAATCTAGATAGCAACGGAATCCTTACACTGCAAAAAAGCCAACTTGTATTTTTTGGCCTAAAACAGTGATTTAAGTTGGTAAAACTTAGAAATATAAATTATTGACATTTAGGGCAATTATGTAAGTTAGCACAACAAAGGAAGCCAGTTGTCTGCTCAAAAACAAGTTGGTGAGTTGTTGTTACTTATATCTTTAAGTTGGGGTTCACAACAAGGGACAATAGTTCTGATAACTCTTATTTCTTTGTTGTGAAATGAGGGAAAACGGTGAAATTCGGTCATTAGCGAAAGCTAGCGGCTAACTGATGCTAGCGGCTAACTGATGCTAGCGGTGCTGCTACAGCTACAAGAGTAGCCATTAGCGTATCAATGCTAACTCAAAATTGTGGTCGCAACATTAGCTGACATTTCATAGCAGCGTTACAATCGTGTCCATTCAACACATTGCAGAAGTTAGCGGAAGTAAGGATTAAAAGTTATTACAATGTAAAATTATAAGTTAGTACAACTTACAGTTGAGTTGACAAAAATCTGAATTCAGAGTTGAGCAAACTCAAAAACAAAACTTAAAATATTTAGTTTAATTGTCCAACTTAAAATTTTATCGAAGTTTGTTGCCTTGAAATTTTGAGTTCACCCAACTTTTCTTGTGTTCAACAATGTGAACATTAGAAAATACTTCAAAACTTACCAGGTTCAGTGCCACCCAGTTTCGACTCCAGCATAGCTGTCAATGAGTTCAAGGCTGAGGTGATTTGGCACGCCGGTCTTATGTCGAGCAAGTCTAGAACCTCAAAACGAGGATTTAACCTTGGTCTCCTGCTGCTGTTTCAGCTGAGGGACTTTTTTTTGGTCCCTATAGTCCTTTTTTAACTTTTTTAAATTTGTTTGTTACCTGGTCAATGGTATGCTCGTACCCTGCTGCAGCCATCTCCTGTTGAATTTTGGTAAATGGACCTGCACTTATATAGCGCTTTTCTAGTCTTTGTGACAAAGTCCCACCTGCCACCATTTGGAATTCATTCACACACCGATGAACACAGTATCGGGAGCAATTTGGGGTTCAGTATCTTGCTCAAGGATACTTCGACATGTAGGCTGTGACGGTCAGGGATCGAACCACCAACCCTTCGGTTAGGGGCCAACCAACTCTACCAACTGAGCCACAGCCGCCCCGCTTCTTTCTGGAAACCACCTCGACTTTTTCCTGAATCTCAGCCGATGACCACACTGCAAGGAGGCAGTTTGTCTCCCCCACGGACGCTTGTTTTGATTTTCCATCCGTTCTGCAGCTTAAAATGGCGGGTTCAGTGTTTTCCAGTAGTCTTGTTGGTCATTATAACCCTGCCCCCAGCCCCTGATGTAGGGGTTCGCGGTTGAAGACCAGCAAAGAGTCGGTGCCGATGTGGAACCCGTTTTCCTGCCTCTTTGGTGGTGGAAAACCAAAGAACGGTTCCAAATTGGGCATCAGCCGGGAACCTGCGGGAGTGGAAAACCCCTATAAGTGGAGTCGTCCCTGCTTACCATTAATGACCTGCTGACCTTTTCTTTCAAGTCATTTTTTTTTTTAGAAGTCATTTTTACTGAAATTATATTTCAGTGGATTACACTTCAAGTATGCTGTTTGGCATCAAAAAATGGATGATATCCATTACATTTGAATCTGATCTTCTCATTCATTTATTTAACTATGACACTAACACAGAAAATCAGAATATCACTTATTTCTACTTTAAAAATATCGCTCTATTTGTTGACTGGACCACATTGGGCTGCACACACACAGCAGGTGGTCTCCCTTTCATCAGCTCTGCTGTATGAAAAAGGAACACAATGTCCTGCTGACAGCCCTCAGGCTCAGGGGAATGTCAACTCAAACCGTCACCGCGGGGAGTCAGAGATGGAGGAGGGATGGTGAGGAGCACGGGGTAAGAGCAGGAGCAGGAGGAAGAGGAGACAGGGAGGATGCCACAATAATCAGCACCCTGCAGTCGGAGGCAGCAGCCCTGCTCTGTAGGGGTGGTGGTGATGACATCAGAGGAGCAGCAGGAACAGCTCGCTGTCTCTCACCGACAGGGTGGTGGAGCACCCACAGGTGAGGACAGAGCTGGACTCACAAATGTGAAAATAAACTTACTCACTAAAACTTTGTTATCTCACATAAGCCATTCACTGCAAAAAAGCCAACTTGTATTTTTTGGCCTAAAACAGTGATTTAAGTTGGTAAAACTTGGAAATATAAATTACTGACATTTAGGGTATTAATGTAAGTTAGCACAACAAAGGAAGCCAGTTGTCTGCTCAAAAACAAGTTGGTGAGTTGTTGTTACTTATATCTTTAAGTTGGGCTTCACAACAAGGGACAATAGTTCTGCTAACTCTTATTTCTTTGTTGTGAAATTCAGTCATTAGCGAAAGCTAGCGGCTAACTTATGCTAGCGGCTAACTGATGCTAGCAGCGCTGCTTGTTACAGCTACAAGAGTAGCCATTAGCGTATCAATGCTAACTCAAAATTGTGGTCACAACATTAGCTGACATTTCATAGCGGCGTTACAATCGTGCCAGAGAAATTCAGAGTTGAGCAAACTCAAAAACAAAACTTAAAATATTTAGTTTAATTGTCCAACTTAAAATTTCAAGTTTTCACGGGCAAGGCAAGCTAACGGAAGACAGTCGCTCAACAAAATGTGGAAACGGAAAATAGATTGAAATTAAATAGATGAATGCAGAATCTATTTTCACCTGCAAAATGAGAAAATTCTCACCTGATTTATTACCTCAGAATTCTTTTTTTACGACAACACAATGGTATCGATCACTAGTAAAACATCTTCTTCAAGACAATTTGATGTTAATAGTATAAATAATGGCCCCATTTAGAAGAAAATAGAAGATAAAGAATCGTATGATTTGGGGCGTGGCTACCTTTGATTGTAGTCTTAGTCGTCAGATTCCTCTCGCTCCTCAACAGTCCAAATATGGTCTGCTTCCTGTTTCCAAAAACAAGATGGCGAAGCAAGATTTTGACGAGTGTAATGATGAACTGGATGCTTCCAACGGGCCACAAACCAATGGGTGACATCACAGTCACTACGTCCATTATTTATATAAAACCTATACGTCTATAGGTTTATGGGAATATAAGCCATAATGGTTATGGGTTGAACAAGAGTTGCTTTATGTATTATTCATTAGAAAACTTTTTATAGAACAGACTCATTTGAGATTCAGTTGTTGTTGATGTTTTTTTTTTAATCACAAGACTAAGAAAACGGTTTACAAAACACATTTACCCAATAAGGATTTTCTTCATTATTATCTTGACGCTGTTAAATGAAGAAGGTTGCCAAAGAGTAATTATAAAATAGAAAGAAAAAGCTCTGTCAAAACATACAAAACAATAAAGCAGGCAGCAAGTAGCAATAACATAAGTCTCCATAGAACAACACTACAAATACAAATAGACCACAACTCAAATCAGTTGTTATTAGGTGTATTCAATCAAACAAGCAAAGCAATATTTGTGTGTGTGTGTGTGTGTGTGTGCACACAAACGTGGGTGAAAGGCCTCATTCCGTCTCCTAGTTTAGTCCACTCAGCAAAAAGTCCACTTTGTGTTCCACATAACAGCAAAACAGATCCGTCCTGATCCAGTTCATAAGCACAAAAAGAAAGAAAGTCAAATAATGTTGAGTTTGTGATGCAGTTTTTGTACGGTTCCTCTCAGAACAACACAAATCAGGGCAGTGCTGCAACACTTTTTACCTGGATGACACTCATAAAAAGTACATTATCTATTCAGTATTCAGCTAAACCCAATATGTCATATACATATTTCAAACCTCTGAAGTCCAGGAGATTTTGGTTCAAATTTGTCAACTTCCTATGCATTCATTTCTGTCTCTGTTCAGCATCTTTCAGTCTGTCCTTATGCATGGCTCCTTTTTCTCCACATAAACTTGGCTATCAGTCAGATTTTTCTTCTTTTTTTTAATTAAAAGTATAAAGCTGCCAGGAACCCAAAATACAAACAAAAGACACAGGTGTCTATGGAAAGTACCATTTTTAAAAACAATTTATACACACAAAAGCAGCAGAAAATAGTAAAAATAGTAATAGTTTTCATTGTAGAAAGAAAATTCACATTTTAAAAATGGTCTAGAAACAAATGTCACACTGTGAAAACTCCTATGATTGCTCTTTTAACTAGCTTTCTCAGCTTGTCTACATATCATATATAAATAAAGTTATTACTGTAAATAAAACGTGTATTTTCAATAAATAGATGGACTCCAGAGGGTTAAAGCAAACCACAATATTTTCCTTAATCTAACCAAGTAGTTACATTTCACAACATTTATCATGTGTTACAAACTGTTTAAAACTGCATTTTCACTGTGTTTGAACACAACATCACATATGTGATTGTTCAGTGATGTGTTTGCATTATATGCATCTGGAAACACTGAAAGTTTAAAGCTTAAAATATGAATTAAAATCCAAGATATTGATCTTATTCTGCAGAGACAGAGGTCTTTAAATAAGACATAGCATGTATCCAGAGACCAATAGTAGAAAAACTAGTTGAAATTTCCACCTTTGAACATTTGGCTTCTGTGACGCTCTTTGCTGCCTTTGTTTGGACAGATAAGCCGGGCTCCTTTGTACCCATGAAAAGCATTTCCAACCAAGTTCCTGTTCTAAAAGAAGCCTAAATTACTCTTGTGACCTGCCTGAGCCCACTTTGATAGATAATTCCCTTTACGTAATCATCTTAACATGATTAATAGACTGTGAGAGCCGTCTAAGAGGTGACTTTTGTTAACCTTTTATGGGTATTTCCCTCTAGAGGAGCTATAAGAGGCTTGGCTATTGTCTGTTTCACCATCAGGGCCAACACAGTCTGCCAGACTTGATATACTCCTATGACGTATTGCCTCTCTCAGAGGGAGGGCGAAATGAAGTCCATAAACTCAAAACATATTTCCCAGTAAGCACATGAAGAGAGCATGGATGGTTTATTGTTCTCAAGAGGAAGTTTTTGCCAGTGGCAGGTTCAGGCAATACATGTACACACAAAAGTGTGTTCCAGAAACATGTGACACATTCTTCACTAAAAGGACATTTCAGAAAATTCAAGCATATTTGATGAAGACACAAACACCATAGCTCCTTCAGCACTCAAAAAAGCAAACTGGGTGTCTGCTACCTTCTCCTTAGGCTAACATGTAGCTTCTACTAAATAAAATGATGTTTTGTGGTTGAACAGTTTTAAAACATGTAGTTTTAGCATAAAATGCAACACTTTAAAATTTACTAGAAGACTTTATGTTAAAACAACCTAATTAAATTGCTGAATATAATACTCTGTTTAAAATTATTTATTTCCTGAATAATTACTATAATGTTCATTTTCATATGATAAAGATAATCTTTTAGGCTAAACCACTTCAACCTAACTTTGTTTTGTTGGCTCAGCACAATTAATTCATGTACTGCACTATTTTAAAAAGGAGTTGTAACTACCCTATTAAATAAAGTAACTCTTAATAATGTCATACACTTTTAAATGGCCCAAGAAAATTATGTTAGTATGTTACAATTACCCTTACAAATCTAATTGGACTGACCTCTGGTAATTAATTAACAGTAATGCAAATACATCATGTTGACCCGACATATTTACATTTTGTTCACTCAACAAAACTGTTTCTCGCTAAATTAAAGCGTATACATTATTAATAGTAATATTTAAAATATTATATTTAGGTGGAAATTATTTCCATAATTTTGTTTCGTTCTGGGAACAAGTTCTTTTTTTGAGTGAGACAAACACACTAAACACAATAGAGAAGTATATCCATGCACATGAAAAACATCAATACAACCACAGGCAGGTACACAAGAAGGCACACACACAACAGCCCCGGCATGTGCACGTGCATACACACTGAGAGCGGCTGTGACAGCAGCAGATATCCAGTAACAGTGCAGGGCTGGATAGTAACTACTGCAGAGGCCATTTGACACCTCCTCTATGGAGATTCAGACGCAGTGCTCTGGCTGCATACTGAAACACTAGCTCAGGCTGCCTGGACTACATGCATTTCAACATTATACCGTTTGTTCTGAATGCTTCACCTTAAAACTCCCCTTACATCTTTCTCTATGTCTTTTTTTCTTCAAAATTCACCTCCGTCATTTGTCTTATTTCTCACCATTAGCCACTCATACAAACTTGTAAACTTTGTACGACACCATTTGACATAAGCTCTGCTTTCAAACAAGGCTATGGTATGATAGAGGTTGGCTTATATTAGGGAGCATTATAGTCAACCTGGTCTCACAGGAATCCGTGAAATAGCCACGGATTTCGCTTAACTCAAAATCCGTGGAATAGCCACGGAATCACTCAAATTTCCGTGAAGCTGACACGGATTTCGCTACAATGCAAGTTAATGACAGTCATATCCCGTGGCTATTCCAACATACAAAGTGATGATGTACATTCACTGAGTGAAGATTTAGAAAATAAAACGTATATTTCTCACTAGAAATGTGATCAAAATCCATTTTTATGCAGAAAAAGGCAAAATATTGATTTTTTCACTAAAAATGAGAGAACTGTCCGCCATGTTTTTTGTTCTGACCGCCGGGACCTTAAAGTCACGTGACTTGGAACAAACCAATAGGAACAAATATCCATGGAATAGCTGTCATTAACTTGCATTGTAACGAAATCCATGTCAGTTTCACGGAAATTTGAGTGATTCCGTGGCTATTCCACAGATTTTGAGTTAAGCGAATCCGTGGTTATTTCACGGATTCCTGTGAGACCAGGTTCATTATAGTCTATGTCAGGGATGGGCAACTGGAGGCCCGGGGGCTTTTTTATTCCTATTTATACTGTTATACATGCATTTGAGCATGAAATATGTTACTACAACCCTGAATCCAAAAAACTTGAGATGCGGTGAATAAAAAAAAAATACAATGATTTGCAAAACTACTTACATGCAACCTACATTCGGGGTAGTGGTGGCACAAGAATATTTTTATGTGTTTTGCCAGGTATTTGGGTGAAGTGACTCTTTAATCTTTGTTGCTTATAAAGACAAAAAAATATATTTTCGTAATGGATTCCTCAATTAAAAACGTATTGGTGAATGAAAATGTATATATTTTTAGAAGCACTTGCTGTCCTACTGTAAACACAAACACCTTTACAGAGAAGACATCATGTCAAACACAAAAAGATTCTGATGCCTGTTGCTCCACAGCAGCACGAGGGACGGAAGACAAGGTTAAACACTTTGTTGACACACTGTAGTGACCTCACAGACCGAGCTGTCCTCCTGGAAGCTGGAGAAGATTGCTGCACAGACAACAAATATCATATCATAGCAAAGTGGAGGACATGGATAAAACCACTAAGCCTATTGCCTGTGTGTGTGTGTGTGTGTGTGTGTGTGTGTGTGTGTGTGTGTGTGTGTGTGTGTGTGATGAAATATGAGAAGACAAACAAACAAAACGAACAAAGATTTATTGTTGTCATGAGCTCACACATGTGCATGATCACAGAGACACAATTTGGAGACGGCTCTGTCAATATGGTGACATGTTGATATTCACATGTTCCCCGCCAAACACACACACACACACACACACGCACACACACACAATCTTGTACTTCTATCTTTGTGAGGACCCTCATTGGAATATTAAATTCCCTAGCCCCTTACCCTAACCCTTAACCTAACCTTCTCCATCACAACTAAATGCCCAACCCTAACCCTAACATAAACCTGATTGTAACCCTTAACCCTAAAACAAAGTCTGAACTTTCAAATAAGCCTTTAAAGAAGTGAGGACCGGTCGAAATGACCTCATTTCACAAAAATGTCCTCATTATGTTGGTTAAAAACATGTTCCGGTCCTCATTATGTAGGAAGTACAAGAACACACACACACACACACACACACACACACACACTCTTGTACTTCTGTCTTTGTGAGGACCCTCATTTGAATAGTGAATTCCCTTGCAAGGTTATAATAGTTTTGAATTTTTCATCAGTTTTAGTTAGAATTTTGTTGTGAATTTTTGTTTTCAAATTCAGTTAGTTTCAATTAGTTCTTAGAGTGAGTTTGCTAGTTTTAGTTTAGTTTTTATTAGTTTTAGTGTTAGTTTTAGTTTTTTGTAATGGGGTATTTGTTGGGTGGGAGATTAAAAGAGGTCACAGTAAATTTTGCCTTTATTTCCTTTGCCTTATCCATCATCATTATGTATGAAAAAAGTTGACAAAGACAAAAACGAAGGATATTTTCACTATAATTTTAGTTAGTTTTGTAACCACACAATATAGTTTCAGTTAATTATCATTATCATGTAACCTTTAACCCTTAAAATAAAGTCTGAAATCTCAAAAAAAGCCTTAAAAGAAATGAGGACCGGCTGAAATGTCCTCACTTTGCAAAAATGTCCTCACTCTGTTGGTTAAAAACGTGTTCTGATCCTCACTATGTAGGAAGTACAAGAACACACACACACACACACACACACACACACACACACAAAAAATGAAGAGACATAATGAAACAGTGTTGCCTTATGTCCACACCCACACCCCTGTTAATCTGACTGGTCATCCTCTGGGGTCAAGGCTGACACACACATCTCCAGCCCTCTGACAGTGATTTCCCTCATGTGTTGTTATGCAGCTGCCACCCCCCACCCCTTCTCCACACAACACCAGACTGTTAGGCTGACAAGTCACCGGACAGACAGTCTGACATTAGCCAGCCTACCTCTACACCTGCCTCTACAGCGTGTCTGTCCCTGCCTGTCTGCTTGGCTTCCTCCTGTGTTTGGGTAGCTGCCATGCTCACTATTCAACCCCTAATTGTCTCTGGCTGGAAGTTAAATCCACAATCTGTTGGCTAAACTTCTTAGTTCTTGTTGGCTTAATGACCTATCTACCTAACTAACTATACCGAGCTCAAAGGATAAGCGTCTGGCTCTGCACCTGCTAAGCCTAACCCCCCTCCTGCATGGGGACCTGGGGGACAGAACAACACCAAACCCTTTAATAAGAATATTCAGACAGGCACCTGCAGGGGCAGCTACTGAGACTCACCGCTGGGCCTTTGGGATCAGGGGATTACTGGCGGTGATGGGAGACACAAAGCCACTGACAGAGGTTTTTTTTCTCTCTTTGTCTCTACATGTGTCTCCCATGCACACAGATGTTCTTTATATATGCACTGTCACTATTCCAGTAGTATGCAAATAGAGGATAATACTTTTATTAATATTCATGATAATATGTCATATTGTCATTGCAGCAAGATTCAAAGTAAATTTTGCATTTTACATTTGTTCAGTCTCGCCAGTGGCTTGGTTCCAGCAATGACAATTGGTGTTTTTGGACCAATAGTTAGTAACACTGGTTATATTATTATATTAATATCTAAAGAGTGACCCTGTTAACTGGTGACTCAGCTGATTGTGTTGCAGCTGCTTGTAATGACAAAACACAGTGCCTTTAATTTTAGTTTAATAAAATTGACATACATACTCATTTGTGTTTATTATCGCCGCCAACCATCAATATTTGTTATTACAAACAATGACTAAAACATTTAGCTTAAAGTCACCAGTTAATATGGTTACTCAATCTTACTTTTTACTGGCGGTGATGGGAGACACAAAGTTTTTTCTCTGTTTGTCTCTACATGTGTCTCCCATGCACACAGATGTTCTTTATATATGCAATGTCACCATTCCAATAGTATGCAAATAGAGGATAATACTGTTATTAATATTCATGATAATATGTCATATTGTCATTGCAGCAAGATTCAAAGTAAATTTTGCATTTTACATTTGTTCAGTCTCGCCAGTGGCTTGGTTCCAGCAATGACAATTGGTGTTTTTGGACCAATAGTTATTAATATAATAATATAACCAGTGTTGCAATCTAGAGTGACCGGGTTAACTGGTGACTCAGCTGATTGTGTTGCAGCTGCTTGTAGTGACAAAACACAGTGCCTTTAATTTTAGTTTAATAAAATTGAAATACATACTCATTTGTGTTTATTATTGCCGCCAACCATCAATATTTGTTATTACAAACAATGACTGAAACATTTAGCTTAGAGTCACCAGTTAATATGGTCACTCAATCTTACTTTTTATTGGCGGTGATGGGAGACACAAAGCCACTGACAGAGGTTTTTTTTCTCTTTGTCTCTACATGTGTCTCCCATGCACACAGATGCTCTTTATATATGCAATGTCACCATTCCAGTAGTATGCAAATAGAGGATAATACTGTTATTAATATTCATGATAATATGTCATATTGTCATTGCAGCAAGATTCAAAGTAAATTTTGCATTTTTTGAACATTTGTTCAGTCTCACCAGTGGCTTGGTTCCAGCAATGACAATTGGTTCTTTTGGACCAATAGTTATTAATATAATAATATACCCAGTGTTACTATCTAAAGAGTGACCCTGTTAACTGGTGACTCAGCTGATTGTGTTGCAGCTGCTTGTAGTGACAAAACACAGTGCCTTTAATTTTAGTTTAATAAAATTGAAACACATACTCATTTGTGTTTATTATCGCCGCCAACCATCAATATTTGTTATTACAAACAATGACTAAAACATTAAGCTTAAAGTCACCAGTTAATATGGTCACTCAATCTTACTTTTTACTGGCGGTGATGGGAGACACAAAGCCACTGACAGGTTTTTTCTCTCTTTGTCTCTACATGTGTCTCCCATGCACACAGATGTTCTTTATATATGCAGTGTCACCATTCCAGTAGTATGCAAATAGAGGATAATACTGTTATTAATATTCATGATAATATGTCATATTGTCATTGCAGCAAGATTCAAAGTAAATTTTGCATTTTTTGAACATTTGTTCAGTCTCGCCAGTGGCTTGGTTCCAGCAATGACAATTGGTTCTTTTGGACCAATAGTTATTAATATAATAATATAATCAGTGTTACTATCTAAAGAGTGACCGGGTTAACTGGTGACTCAGCTGATTGTGTTGCAGCTGCTTGTAGTGACAAAACACAGTGCCTTTAATTTTAGTTTAATTAAATTGAAATACATACTCATTTGTGTTTATTATCACCGCCAACCATCAATATTTGTTATTACAAACACAAAGCCACTGACAGAGGTTTTTTCTCTCTTTGTCTCTACATGTGTCTCCCGTGCACACAGATGTTCTTTATATATGCAGTGTCACTATTCCAGTAGTATGCAAATAGAGGATAATAATTTATTAATATTCAAGATAATATGTCATATTGTCATTGCAGCAAGATTCAAAGTAAATTTTGCATTTTTTGAATATTTGTTCAGTCTCACCAAATTGAAATACATACTCATTTGTGTTTATTGTCGCCGCCAACCATCAATATTTATTATTACAAACAATCACTGAAACATTTGGCTTAAAGTCACCAGTTAATATGGTCACTCAATCTTACATTTTATGCAAATTGTACCCACTGGGTCTGAAAAAAACAAGTCTGAAGT
This sequence comes from Centropristis striata, assembly GCF_030273125.1. Taxonomy (NCBI): domain Eukaryota; kingdom Metazoa; phylum Chordata; class Actinopteri; order Perciformes; family Serranidae; genus Centropristis; species Centropristis striata. The sequence goes on along the minus strand of NC_081517.1, from coordinate 3,473,497 downwards.
CAGCCATATTGGCAAAGAATTTGAAACGACAAATCAAGTTGAAGCATTAAAATAAATGTAAGAAATGAACATGAACTTGTTCATATCTTCAGTTCTTGCAAAGCGTGAATGTGCACTGATGTTTGGTGGACTCTTTAAAATAACAAAATCTTGAGTAGTTACCAATGACTGAACAAAGCACAAATAACAAGCAGCTAATTAGAATATTGCTAACAAGAAGTTTGTAAACAACTTTCAATCAGAGACTACACAGTAATTAAGAACAATTTGGAGAGAATGCTGGATTGTTATTGACTAAAGATTTCCTTTAGAGTAACCACGTTTTTCTCCACTATCCTTAAACAAGCTGGTCTCCACACCCCAACAGAAAGAGGGAAACATTTTGAGGTCAGTTTCTACTGAACTCAGGAAACAAACATCCTGCCAAATACTGTAAACTGTAAGCTGCTCAATACAAACAGCAACAGTTAAATGCAAACTTTACACCCTCGCTCAGCAATAACATCAGCCCTCAGGTAGTTAGTCACTATTCAGGATGAGAAATCAATGGCAGACTGCAGTCTGGTTCCATTTGGCTGAGAGGAGAACATTTAGGTCCGCTTCGACAAACGCTATTGTGCCCTGATGAAGCCCGGACACTGACACAGCTCACAGCTTGTTAATGTGCAGCTGCTTAAAATAAGAGTCTTGTTGTTGTTCCTAATGTTTTGGACTTTGTCCAACTTTTGCATTTGAAAACTTTCTAGAGCCAGAAGCTTGGCATTGGCAGAAAAATATACAGATCTTTATGTTTTTGTTTGCTGTTGTTTACGTCAGTGTGACGCCTCCACCTGACCCGAGTCACCGCTGCGCCTTTACTTTCCTCTACTCATCGCTATATATGTACACCCACGGGACACAATATAGATGGCCAGTGGGCAATGGCACTAAACAAACACAAATGCACACACACAAACACTCAAACAAATATTTTTCCTACCGCAGGGGAATTCTATTTAGCTTTATGAAAGGGAAATGAAAGCACACACACAGGTGATGAGCCAATAGTGTCATGACTGGGGGGAGTTGTGTTTAATAACTTACTGAGGGAAAGTGTTTCCATAGGTGGGCGGAAGCAACTTTCTGAGAGTAAACCGTGGGCGGAGAGATCGGCGTCCTCGAGCTTCCACACAGATGGAGGGAGACGAGATGCAGAGAGACCGGGGCTGATGTGGCAACAGATCAAGAGGAATGTAAGCAAGAGTTTTCTGGATGAAGAAGTGTTGATCAAACATCACACAGGAAGTGCAGGAGCATTATCATAAAGATATATTTTTCAAAAACAAGCTTCCACAGGCTGGATAAAATACTTTTTAATCCTCCCCCCGGTCATGCCACTCATCAAATAACTTGCAGTAAATCCACAGTACAGTGAATAAGTGTTTGAATCCAGTCACTGTCTTGTGGATCACTCCGACAGTGTCGCGACACGTGACCCACAGTGTCCCAGTGGATCAAAGCGAGGAGGCAGGAGATGACAAGTGACACAGAGGATGCTTCAAAAGTCCCACTCGCCATGACTCATCGCTAACTGCCCCTGAGGTTAGCATGGCTGTCACTCAAACTGTTTTCCAATCAATGCAACTTCAGCAGACATAGTTGATTATCGCTTTAATGAGAGAGCTCCGATTGATTTCCATTAGTTTATCACAGGCCTGGAGACCCCTGGGACCTGGTTTAATTTTCTTGGTATCCATTTACCCCTAAAGCTGGGTCATAACATGCCACTTATTGGTGAATCATTGTTAGAGTCAATGAATTGGGCTGACATGATTACCTCTGGTGATGATCTGTGTTGCTAGGCAATAGGGGATATAATATCATATCATAAAACATTAGAAAGCAAATGCAAAATGAAAGACTTTTCACCTGTCATGAGTGTTTTCAGCACAGTCTCCATCAACACCTCGGCCTGTACTCATATACACACACATGCCCACTTCTATCAAATGTAATATTCCTTTTATTACAACCACAACCCCTTACCATTCATTTCAGATGGAGCTCAGCACTGTCTACAACAAAAAGCAAAATCTTTGGCTATAGCTCCACAGAATAAAGTAAATCAGCAAATGTCTGTATGCCCTGTGGTGTGTGTAAGGCATGTAAAGTGTTGCAGTTGATTCTAAGGAATTGCTTTTAACTTTTTTTTTGCTACAACACAGTTTTTCTCATCATAAATCTGTCATAAGGGGTGTTTCCATTACAGTCCAATACCCGGAATGAGGCGGGTCTCATTCGCTAACTGCCCCTAATTTGAATATGAGCTGGACTGAGCGGCCTTTTTACCAGACTTTTTTTGGCCCTGTCAAAGAGCAGGGCCGGTTTTCTCCCCTGACAAAAGCCTGGTTGCTGATTGGATAGAACGCTAAGCAGGATGTGACGTAGTACTCGACGCCACCACAACACGCACAATTTGTAAAAGCCCGCGAAGCAGTGTTGTAGCAATATTAAGCAACTTTCCAGACCCCCCTAGCTAATATCACCCTAGCAACAAATCTAGCGACTTTTTCTGGTGTTATTGGAGACTTTTGAGACTCGTTCTTACTCGTCTTAACAAGCCACCACCCACCAGGGCTCGTTAAGAAGAGTAAGAACAAGTCGAAGAGGCACAGTCCTCCTGCAGGAGTCTCTCCAAGCTGCAGTCACAGAGGTTAGGAGGGGATGTTAACCCCTTAGAGTCCAGTCTGCAAATTGCTAATAGGCTAACAGTTAGCTCTGTTGCAGTACAGTGTGTATGTGCTGCTGCTGCAGGAGGTGTTCACTTAGCGATCTCTGTTTGTTTACAACAAGCACCGGACACTGTGCACAGTTAGCGCTGCCAGTTAATTCAGGATCACAATGTTTATGATCAGCGGCCACATTTGCATCTCCCGTGTTCAGTCCGTCGCGTATGTGATCATGGATCACCGTCGAAACTGTCGCTAAGCGATTATGCAACGATCAAAGACCATACGTCACCTCCAGAGTCTCGTAAATCCCTCTGGGACCTTTTTTGTGATGGAGACACTCTTAGTGAGCGGACACACACTTAGTGAGGGCGTGGCCTGAGACTTTCCTGGTGGCCACTCCTCCCCCTAAAGGAAACACGGCTATAAACATGTTTTGATTAGGCACCTATTCAAATGTTAAAGGTTTAGTGTTAGAGTGTGGCTTAGAACATTATGATGGGAGTATATGAAGGTCACTGCCATGTCTAATTATGTGTCATAAGTTGTTGCAGCATTTTTCTTTTTTGATTGATGCGATTTCATTACATTTTATAAGATCGGATGTTAAATGCAAACCACTGTTGCACATTCAGGAATTGATAAAAATTGTTGGAAATCCTTCCAAAATACCACATTAAGACATGGAAAACGATGAGGAACACCTTAGAAAAACCCATGTTATGATTTGACGTCTAAATTTCTGGCGGTGAAAAAAAAAAAATTTCCAAATCTCGGTTTGTTTACAACAAGCACCGGACACTCTGTGCACAGTTAGCGATGCTGGTTTGTTTACAATAAGCACCAGGCGATGTGCCAAGTTAGCGCAGGCGGCCGCAGTGATCAGTGATTCAATGACTGTCGGACCAAGTGGGAGGTGTGTGTTAGACGTCGAGCGCAACGCCAAATATCCCAGCTTGCCAGGATGTCCCGTTCATAATTGTCCCGCTTCTACCAGTCCCACCAATTTTCTGCCTCTGTGGCTTCCTCTTGAGGGAGAAAATTTGTGGGATCACTTGATCATTTGAGAAGTTTCAGAGCCGTAATTGTCCCGGCATGAAATGGCACTATGAAAGGAGCTTTAGTTAGCCATGCTAAGCTAGCTTTTGATGGTCAGTAAACACCTCCAAATGATAGACAAGCTGCTTGTTAAACCACAATGTCTTGTTTTTCAATTCCGCACCTGTTAATCCAGAGGCCGTGATGTAAAGCTGTGGAGGCTGTGGGATTGTTGAGAAGGCAACTTTTTTTTTTTTTCAAAATATTTTTATTGTCAATTTTCAGAGTAACAAATAACATACATACACAAATAATAATAAAAATAATAATAAAAGGTAAATAATTAAAAACTAGACACAAACTATGACATGTCAAAACTGAGTATACACAATATAATGTCAGAGTCGAATGTCCACTCGAGTGCATCAGAATTGAATCTCCACTTAAGTGTATCAAATGTCACCATAGGTACTCTTCAAGAACACACGATGATGATGATAATAATAATAATAGTAAAAATAAATAAATAAAACATATAGATGAATAAATAAAGAAACGAGACAAAAAAATAAATAAATAAAAAACTTGACACATACCACAACATACCAAAACAAATTACACACAAAGAGGCACAATATAATGTCAAAAGTGAGTGTCCACTTGAGTGAGTCAAATATGTCAAAATAGGTAGACTTTAGGGGGGTTGACTACAATTTCATAAAAGGCAACTTTAACGACACTGCTGACTGCCTACTGTCTACTTACCTGCCCGTTTCCGGCAGAGAAACAGGGCGTCAGGACCGGCGTCATTATATAGGAAAATGTATTATTCCTAGGGGAAGGAGCTACCTCTATATAAGAGGCAGCCAGAGCCCTGATCTGGGAGAGTGGTTTTTGTTACAGAGGAGGTAACTGATTGGTGAAGTGAGAAAAGCGTTGATTATTGTGCACAGTTATTGAAGAACTCATTTTGCTCTATTTTTGTTTTGTTTGGTACTTGTATATATATATGTAGCATTTTTTTTTTTTTTTGCTTAATTTACTTTGTTTTATTTGTTTATTATTTGTTTCTGGGTTGTACATATTGGCACTGTTTGCACCTGGAGAGGAGGAGAATAAAAATTGAGAACATTCATTTCCCGACTAAGCCTGGATTTTTTTTTATTTTGACGAGGTTGATAGTAGAACCCCGCCACAAACAAATAATCACTTTTACTGTTGAATAGTTAGTAATGAAATTCCTTTCTAAGGTGTGATATGTACTGAGTAATTGGTTACATTTTCAAGTTTCTTGCCCAGCACAGTCCCCAGATATAATATAATATATAATATAATACCTGCTGCCACCACCACATTTGTCTCCCCACCCCCACCTGAGCTGGTGACAGCCGTTAGGAAGAGCCCACAGATCATCCTCTCTTGTCATCCAGGGGCATCCAATTCAGCCCCAGCTCCCAAACTGACCGTGTGTGTTAGTTACAAAGCATTTATGTACAATACACAAGCCCTGTCTGCATAAACATGCACTTTAGCATGTGTGTGTATGTGTGTGTTTGCAGCCTTATCTGTGTGTGTGCATGCAGCCTCTTCCTGCAGCATCACCACACCTACAGTGCAGACAGCCGGTGAGTTAAAGGGCTTGCAGACAGACCTCTGAGTGCTCTCTGCCTCCTCCTCTGTATCCATCAGAGTCGTGATAGAGAGCTGTGAATTTGTCTCCTTCACTCAGATTTATTGAAATGATATACACCTACTGTCTGCACTTGGCACAAATTTGAGACTGCGTTTTAAAATAAGAGCACTTTGCAGCTTGAAAGCCGCAGAGACATTATTGAGGAAATGTTGCACACTCCGAAGTTTAAACACCGAACGGTATACAATTTATATGACATGAACATATAAATTAATGTACGATGCTGTCTTTAGAAAATTATAGTTAAGCTTGATAATTACACTCCAGATCCAATTTTAAAAGGTTTCTCCTCCATCATAAAAACCCATGAGACTCGCCTCTCACATGAGAATGATGCTTGACCTTATAATGCAGTCATTTACATATAACCTTAAGCTTTACAGCTGCACTTATCATACGTGGTTACTGCTGCTGGAGCTGACGGTGTGATGGGGGACGTCTGCAGAACCAAGGATGCCTCAGAGCTGAGGAGGACAGGTGGAGAAGGGGTGTCAAACTCTGGCCCGTGGACCAGATTTGGCCCGCAGTGTAATTTTATTTGGCCCGCGAGGCAATACCAAGTTATTATCTTATTATTGTACTATAAAAGCTGACCCGCCGGTATTATACGACGCATTTACAGCTAATACTACAAATCCCACAATGCCCTGCTGTTGTTTTGGCGCGTCAATCAGGACAGGACCCAGAAACGCTCCTCTGTGACAGTCGTCATAGCAACCTCAAGCTAGAGCTGTCTCCCAGCTACCCCTTCCCAAAAATGGCGAAAAGAAAGGCAGAATTTATTAACCTGTTGAAAAAGTTTATTTTGATATTTAAATCAGAAGGATGCAAATAGAAAAGAGGCATACGATTTTTATTTATTTTTTATTTAATAAATTAATGACATTGATGTGTTTTTTATTTGAAATTTGATTTTGCATGTCTGCACTATTTAGTTATATATTGTATGTTTATAAGCGTATTGGTATATATTAAAAGGTTTATTTGTTCAATGTTGGTCCGCAAGTTTTAAATTTTGGCCCATTGTGTATTTGAGTTTGACAGCCCTGCTCTACCAGGTTAAAAGAAGATTGATTTTTATTTATCCTTTGTTTACCAAGTGAATTGGTAACAAATTGCTGAAGATAATGGCCGAGCAAACACCAAACGTTCTTTCAGGTTGAGAGGACAGAGGAGAATATTTTCACAGACAATTAACGAGCAATGCTCAAATTCAGGAAAAAAATAATTAGGAGTCGTTATGAACATGGGTGCAATACCGTCTAATGTAAAATGCATTAGAAGGAAAATTAAATCTTTTGTACCTTTTGACAATTCTTAAATGTATTAAAGAATGATGAATGGATTACAATCACAGTGTTAATTACTATAACAGGAAAGGGCTATTAATAACCCATGGAAGGGATATTTCTTCCTCCCTCTATTCTCTTGTTCTGTTCATTTTGTCTCCAAGGAGTGGGACCCAACCCTCTTTTTCTTTTATTGTTTGTCTATACTGAATTAAACTAATTCAATTGTTCTTGCTACTTTAAGTCCATTTCTTTCATTGAAATGTACCAGTGGTTTTACTACTGGCTCCTTCTCAGATATCTTTTATCCATGTTAATGTTATTATTATTATTATTAATAATAATAATAATAATAATAATAATAATAATAACAACTTTATTTATATAGCATCTTTCAAAAACAAGTTACAAGGTGCTGTACAACAGAAATAAAACATATAAAATACAATTAACTGACACCAACAAAATAAAACCACAAGAAGAAATTACTTGATTGGACTTAAATTAAAATTAAAATCATCTGTTCTGCCTTGATTCTTCAAACCCAAAGACTGTTTAAAATATGGACTCTGAACACTGAAAAAAGGTGTGTCTAAAAACAAGATAAAAACACTAAATCTGAGGGAAATGATCTTGCTGCATGGACAGATAATTTCACTTGACAAGATTTCTTGAATTAAGATTGTTAAATCTAGAAATAAGCATGTTGAACACTTAGAAATAAGAAATTAACTCTTAAAACAAGAAAATGTATTTAACACTTCGAAATCTAAGTTGTTGTTTTTTTTTTATCTTGGTAAGAACCAAATAATTTGCAGTGCACACCTTTGCTTTGCTTGTTTACGGTGGAGGCAGGCAAGAAAAACTGTTTTCTTTCAGAACTCGAGGTAACACGGATAAGTAACAGACACACAAATGGTGATTTTTACAGGTGAAGTATTGCTTCGAAGTAATTCCATGTTAGGTTCTCTGCTTATTAAAAAAAAAAGATTATTTTTTATTTTCAGGTGTCTCATTTCCTTGCTGTAAATATGAGTAATCTGCTTTAAACACATCTTCCAAGATGTGTAGGCTGGGCCTGTGTCAAGGCCAGCTGATTATACTTTTTAAGTGTGTGCTCATGAAGCTCAGACATTAAAATTCTGTAACTTGAGTCATCCCCAAACTTTATTTCAATATAAAAAGCTTTGTCTGAGTTCTATTTTAACTGTTTCTACTGTGGTATTTATCCATTTTTGTATTTCTTGTCCTCTTCCTGTGTTTGTTGTTGTTTTCTGTTTTTCCCCTTTCCTGATTTCTGTTGGCTCCAATACTTGTATTTGTATGTTTTTCTGTGAGGCGCTTTGAAAAAACAAAAAACTACTGTATATACAGGTTATTTTTTATTAGCATAATTGGAGTTGTTCCGATTCCGATACCGGTATCGGTAATTGCTCCAATACTGCCCAAAATGCTGCATTGGTATCAGCGAGTACTGGAGTCCAGGCAGCGATCCGATACATGTAATTTATTAAATGAGTAATATATTTACTGGTTCTGCTGTTTTAGAGGGACGAGGAGGAATTGATTACGTAACACAGACACAACAGACACACATGTGTGTCAGAGCAGGTTGATGCAAGGCTTGGAGCTAAGATACACTGTAAAAAGAAATGCTGTTGTTTTTACGGTAAAAAAACGGCAGCTGTGGTTGCCAGAACTTTACCGTAATAAATACGGTAGTACATTTTTTAATTTTACGGTAAAAAGATATTGCCGCTGTTGATTTCACGTTTAAGATTGCCATTTTATTCCATTTTTACTGTATAATTAAAGGTTTTTCCATCAAAAGAAACATTTTTTTGCCATATAATTGACAAGAAAATACTTTATAAATGAAAACGCATAAATTAAAGATTTTACCATTAAATATTACAGTATATTTTTGTTAGAGATATGGTGTTTAGTACATTTAACGGTGAGAAAAAGTATTTTTACAAAAAATAAATGCAAAAATTACAGTGATGCTTGTATATTATTTACATTAAAGACATATTACAGCATATTTTACAGTGGAGTCATGTATTTTTCAAAAAACAAAACTGTAAAAAAATACTGTTTGGGCTGATATATACATATACAGTGTTTCATTGTTACTGAAATTGAATTAACCCATTTTTCATTTTACAATCTTTTACTGTCATGGTTTAGCAGTTTTTCACCGTAAAATCTACAGACATTTTTTACAGTGTAAGTAGCGCTATCATGTCGGCGGTGTGGCGATATTTCACACTGGAATCTCCCACCAGTAAGACTGAGACATGTAACATGTGCAAAGATAAAATCTCAAGGGGTGGCACGAATGATGCTAATTTTAGTACAAGCAAATTAATTAAACACCTGAAGACACGTCACCCTAAAGAGCACGACAAATTTTCTAAAACAAAAAGGGAAAAAAAAGGACTCTGGAAGCCTTCCAGCGACGAGAAAAAATCCCTAGAGCGCGAAAAACCAAACAAGATAACAAACAAAATCCTGGGATTTATTATCCTGGATGTCCAACCTGTCTGTTGTCGAAAATGTGGGATTTCGCCGCTTAATGACCACAATAACCACAATGATAATCATATTACAGTCATGCAGATGTAGTATGATTTTTTTTATAACATAGTGGCAGCACTAGGGTTGTCACAATACTAAAATTTTCAACTCGATACCGATACTCAGGAAAATAATTGATACTCGATACCATTTTCGATACCACCAGTATAAAAACAAAGACCCCAAAATTTAACAGAAATATTTTTAGTTACAAGAAAAATGCAACATGTTAAAATGAACAGAACCACAGGTTAAATATATATAATAAAAAACAGTTGTGCAAAAAGACACTGCAACTATGAGAACTTCATAGTTATTCAGTCATTCAGCTTCAGGTCTGAGGTAGTGCAAAAAATAAATAAATACAATAAACAATAACAATTAGAACAATATTTTGAGGTATGCTGTGCACAATATTAGGCAAGCTTGATAAGTCGACTTTTCTCTGCTTCATTCTGGGACTTCAAAAGAGAAAATAACACTTTTCAGTCACCAACATTTATGTAAACTTATTAACTCTATGCTTATGTATACTGACACTGTGTTAATTGACCTAATATGGGCATACTACGTGCCTGATTTATTTATTTACGTTGCTTATAATCATTAACGTGACGTCAGCCTTTAATTGCTAGCTGCAGCTAATGGCTAATAATAACAGTATCGATACTTTTTTGAGTATCGATACGTTTGACAACCCTACACAGGACAAGTATCTGCATCAGTATCGGGAGGGAAAAAATGATATCGGAACATCTCTAATCATAATGACTGCCACTCCTCTCTCTCTAGGGATGTTCATTTCTCAAAACAACATTGATTGTGACCTCTGAAATCTCTCTCCTGCTCCTCTCTGTGTCCACATGGGATGTTTGTAGATCCTGAGGAGGTTGTTGTCCTCTTGGTGACAACAGGAGGACGGAGGATGACCTCATCTGCAACAGCCAGCCAGCCAGTCCCAACCAATCCCAGATCAGGTTGGGTTGAGGGGCACATCCAGATAGCCTGTCTGTTGCAATCAGGGTCCCGACACTACACACAGGCAACCTTGACTCCCCCCTTCCTCCACCACCTGCTCAAGCCGACCCCATCACATCCTATTACCTGCTGTAGCCTCCTAAAGAGCAATTGAGAAAAGGGGGAAGAGGTCGTTTTTGGTCAACCTGCAAAACAATGGCTGTCTGCATCCTCCCGCTGCTCAAAATAGGGAATCTGGGATGATTAGAGCAGTAGTTCTCAACCTTTCTGAGTCGCGACCCCCAATTTAACATCCATGTTGTCCGCGACCCCCGCTCACTGGACAGAATCTCCACAAAATGACCAAAAAGACACAAAATGACCAAAAAAAGACACAAAATGACCAAAAAAAGACACAAAATGACTAAAAAAAGACACAAAATGACCAAAAAAGGAAACAAATTGACCAAAAAGACACAAATTGACCACAAAATGATAAAAAAACAAAAACACAAAATGACTAAAAAAGCCCCACAAAATGACCAAAAAAAGACATTAAGTGACCAAAAAGACTAAAACACATTAACACATGAACAGTTTAACACAGTGGAGACAGAGCTGACTTCCAAAATGATTGGCGACCCCCAGAAATCATCTCGCGACCCCAATTGGGGTCCCGACCCCAAGGTTGAGAACAGCTGGATTAGAGGGCCGGTGGCTGGGAAGAGCGGTCAGCTGAGTGTCCAGGTTGAATATATGCAGAGAATGATAATGAAGTGTTTGCTGATGACAGCTGTTTTAGCGCCTAATTAGAGGAGAGGAGGTGTGTTGATTACATGTGCAAAGATTCAAGCAACACCTCGATCATTTTTCAGAGTAAACACATAGTATAGTAGTTTCTCTGTCGCTGCTCCCAGCATTTGGAACAATTTACCTTTGCACATCAGGCAGGCCTCCTCACTGTCCGCTTTTAAAAGGAATCTTAAAACCCATTTTTATTCACTGGCTTTTAACTCAACATGAGCCTTTGCTCTGTTTTATTTTTTGTTTTTATTTGTTCTTTGTGGTTTTTTAAAATTAAGATTAATTTTAAAATTGAGATTAATTTTAAAACCCACTTTTATTTACTGTTTTTTGTTTTACCCAGCATGAGACTCGCTTTGTTTTAGTTGTTTTTGCTTGTTCTTTGTTTTTATTGTTTTTATTGTTGGTCTGTCCTGCCATGTACAGCACTTTGTATCAGCTAACCCTGTCTTAAAGGACTATATATATATATAAAGTTGATTTGATTTGATTTATTAGTTGTGCTAAATCCTGCATTACACTTTATTTTGTGTTTTATTAACAAAAGTCATGATGGCTGCAGAGCTCAGCAGTCAAACACAATCAATGAAAAGGCCCACGGTGAGGTTACTGTGCAGCTGGATACAAGATGTTTGTGTCGATTATATTGTTTCCTGCAGCCAGATATGAATAAAAAATGTGGAAAAAGCTTTGAGCAAAGAACTTTCAGGAAATAATATTCCCAGGATTCCAGGGATTTTCCTTTTTATTTAATTTCCCAAGCCAGTAAATGCCTGTAAATGCCTTTTGTAAAGTTTATATATACTATACTGGCTCTTTTTGCATCTTGCTGACACCTACCTGGCTCGGCCCAAAGGTTACAAAATTCAACTACCTAAACACCTAAAACCTAAAAGTTTAACACGATCAATATTTGGGTTTGTTATGATATATACCAAGACAGAAGTGACGTTACAGAGTGTTCAAGGTGGAAGGATATGGAGTATAAAGAACAACAAGGTCCACTTTTAGGGTGAAAGCAAACAAAATGTTGAACTATTCCTTTAAATGTATCAATACTGTGCTTGGACATTTCAGTATATCTGTATGGGTCAATGCGGTTATGTAGCTGGATGCATACAGTGCCTGAAACATTTTAATGTTACTTTGAGCTTTTGTCCATGAAATTAACAGAGATGGGCACAAATACATCAATAAAGTATCTGGTTACATACACTGCAAAAAAAGCCAACTTGTATTTTTTGGCCTAAAACAGTGATTTAAGTTGGTAAAACTTGGAAATATGAATTATTGACATTTAGGGCAATAATTTAAGTTAGCACAACAAAGGAAGCCAGTTGTCTGCTCAAAAACAAGTTGGTGAGTTGTTGTTACTTATATCTTTAAGTTGGGGTTCACAACAAGGGACAATAGTTCTGATAACTCTTATTTCTTTGTTGTGAAATGCTGGAAAGCGGTGAAATTCGGTCATTAGCGAAAGCTAGCGGCTAACTGACGCTAGCGGCTAACTGACGCTAGCGGCTAACTGACGCTAGCGGCTAACTGATGCTAGCGGCGCTGCTTGTTACAGCTACAAGAGTAGCCATTAGCGTATCAATGCTAACTCAAAATTGTGGTCGCAACATTAGCTGACATTTCATAGCGGCGTTACAATCGTGTTGAGTTGACAAAAATCTGAATTCAGAGTTGAGCAAACTCAAAAACAAAACTTAAAATATTCAGTTTAATTGTCCAACTTGAAATTTTATCGAAGTTTGTTGCCTTGAAATTTTGAGTTCACCCAACTTTTCTTTTTTTGCAGTGTACAAGCTCATCAAATGTATCAAAATAAAATACATACTTGTAAATACTTTAAATAATTGAATTTTGCTATCTTAAAAACACACCTTTTTTATATATACATACCAGTCATATTTTATGCATTAATATGGGCTTCAATAGGGTCTGACCTGAAGCTCCCTACATTGAAAAGATGAGCTCTCTAATTTTCCACATCATAGATTTCAAGTGGCCAATCAGGATATTGGATCTTGGAGGTGTTGGGCTGTGAACTCAGGGCTGCATGCTGGCTGCTTCCTGCCAGTCCAATGACCATTGACTGACTGAGTAAACAGCCAATTGAAATGCAACTGGGGGAACTGAACTGTTCGACCACAGTGATGCACGACTTCTTTCAGATGACAATAAAACTGGCCATTGAGATGCTTTTTTTTTCTAGTGGGATAAAAAAAAAAGTTTATTCTGAACATTTCCATCTTAACAAGAAACCTATTGAACAAGTTAAAAAGCAAACAAACAAAATAAAACACAACAGCTGGGGCGATTCAAGGAGTTTTACAATGAGGTGGCACATACTCTCACTGGCCACTTTATGAGGTGAATCCAGGCGGCAAGGGAGGCAAACCAGGAAGTGCTTTAAGCTGCATTCTACTGAAAATTCCAACAGGGGGTGCTGACGAAGGTTGCAGAAGCGTTTTGGTCCATTCATTTCAATACAAAATAAGAAAACTTCTTACTTGATTTATTACCTCAAATTTTTTTAGGACAGCACAATGGTCTCAATCGCTAGTAAAAAATCTTTTTCAAGACAATTTGATGTTAATAGTTCTAATAATGGCCCCATTTAGAAGAAAATAGATGATAATAATAGTAATAATAATAATTTGGGGCGGGGCTACCTTTGATTGACAGGTCACTAACAAGGCGAGCCGTCATCAGAAGAGAAGCAGAACGTGTATATATAACGTTATATACAGATTAAAAAAAAAAAAAATATATATATATATATAAAAATATGTTTCTAAAAATAAAAAATGAACTTAATTCATTTAATTTTTAGCATAGTCAGATAAACACTGCGTTTATAAAATTATATTTAGTTTTGTTTATTCCATGTTTCTGCTGCTAAGTGTAATCGTAGTTGAAATAATCAAAACACAAGTATATCGAAATTGTTTTATGAAACTGATTTTCTTGCTGATGAGCTGATTAATAGATATTTCTTTTTGTGAAGTGTTTTTTTTATATATATACTAATGTATGTACATTGTACCTGTGTTATGATATTCAGCCCCCCCTTATTACCAAAATCCCATGACTTTGGGAGCCAAATTTTTAAGGGCCGATTTTAAAAGCTCAATTCTAACTAAATATTACTGTAGGTCTTATTCAAGTTCTGTAATCCATCTGGACATTTAATTTTATGCGCAAGCATTTGTTAATGTAACAAATACACTGATATTTCTTTTTTTTTTTTTTTACTTTTTTTTTAAACTTTTTTTTTTTTATTAATTTAGACAAAACACAACACAAATCACCAATGAACGAACACAGAGAGAAAAACAAAAACAAAATAAAAAATACAACAACAACAAAATCACAAAACTAACCCAAATAAATAAATACAACCACAATAATAAACAAGAACCTTAACACATCAAAACTAAACAAGACACAAACAAACATCAAACATAATTACCACATAAAACATACAGTATATCAGTAAACTTGATAACCTAAGAGAAAATAAAAAAGGGTTAAGTTAAATGCCGGCCTTCCACTTCAATAAACCTTTCCCACCTTTCCAAATACCGTCCAACATCACCATTCCTATTAGCAATATAACCTTCCAAAACAAAATAACGTTTAATAAGCATCCTAAATTGATATTTCTTTATGCCGTCAGAGTGTTGTCGTCCTCTTCCAGCGGAGAGCGGCTGGCTGGACTGAGTCAGTCTCCTGCCCTTTGTGTCTGAGACACAATGTCCTGATCTTTCTTCTCCTCATCCTCAGCCCACAGCCAGCTCTCATTACAACACAACACACTCAGCACTGGGCTTTACTCTGACAGAGAGGTCACACTTAATGAGACCATGTTTCACTGAGCATTTTACAGCTAAACACTAACGAACAATCACAACTCTTCTGATGTGAGGAAGTTGTTAAAAGGATGTTTAGATACTGCAGTGTGCCAGTCTCTGTTTCATGAATGTGGAAAATATTTTTCTGAGCTTTTGTTGTGACTTATTTCCAGAGAAAGAACATCACAGGTAATTGGCTGCACATGATATGGGAGCTGTGCTCACTTTGCTTCAGTCACGAATGAAAGATTTCCTTTCCTGCTTGTTTTGTGGTCGGTTGGTGGGTCTGTGGTGTAAAACAGACCTCCTTCAGGCTTAGAAAGGTTGAAGCCACTAAAATCCAAAAAAAGAGGTTAACAACGAGGAAAATTGTGGCTGCAGAACTCGTTTCTTTTCTTTTAAATTATGAAATGTATCACCAAATCTGTGATTTTCTGTGAAATTGCTTTCAACAACTTTTTAAAAATGATTAATATTTTTTTAAATACATCATTGCACGAGTTAAACACTTTTTTTTTGCATTTGTTTACCCATCATGTTCTTCATACTTGCAGCATTCATGCAAATTTATATATTTTATAGTGAGTAACTTACAATTGTAAACTTAAAGAAAACAATAAGGAAGTTGTTAAAAGGATGTTTAGATACTGCAGTGTGCCAGTCTCTGTTTCATGAATGTGGAAAATATTTTTCTGAGCATTTGTTGTGACTTATTCCAAGAGAAAGAACATCACATGTAATTGGCTGCACATGATATGGGAGCTGTGCTCACTTTGCTTCAGTCACGAATGAAAGATTTCCTTTCCTGCTTGTTTTGTGGTCGGTTGGTTGGTCTGTGGTGTAAAACAGACCTCCTTCAGGCTTAGAAAGGTTGAAGCCACTAAAATCCAAAAAAAGAAGGTTAACAACGAGGAAAATTGTGGCTGCAGAACTCGTTTTTCCTTTCTTTCAACATCATCTTCTGGTCAGGGAGAAAGAAATAGCTAGAAACAGCCATTTTCTGTCCACCCACTGTGCTTGGCTCGGACTATATTGATTTTTTGCTCCGGTGGGCGAGAGTGAACTCCCACAAAATGAATGACCAATAGAAAGGAATATGGTGTTTTGAGGTAGAAGGCTGATTAAGGGCTGAGAGAGATTGGTCTCAACACTGAGGTGGTGCTGCAGCCCAACCAAAGCACAGCGTCCTGTCCAATTAGAAATTAATCCACAACACTGCCCCCAAAAATGCATTCCCACCCTGTTATACAGACACGGAAACAGCTGTGTCAGCACTCAGCTCTGACAATTTAACAACATTGTGCTTAATTCTTATACACTGTGTTGGCACTTCTACAGCTGCACAAGTAGAGACAGACAAACTATCTTGTTGTCATGCAAGCAAAGAAATGAGTCCTTTAACCTCTTCAACTCTCTGACACTCTGCCAACTTCATGTCTTTAATGCAACAGTGAAGATATGTCTTATTTAGAGTCATAAAGTCATATTTTGCCGCAACCTGGTCCCACAGAAATCTGTGAAATAGCCACGGATTCGCTTAAATCAAAATCCGTGGAATAGCCACGGAATCGCTCAAATTTCCGTGAAACTGACACGGATTTCGCTACAATGCAAGTTAATGACAGTCATATCCCGTGGCTATTCCAACATACAAAGTGATTATGTACATTCACTGAGTAAAGATTTAGAAAATAAAACATATATTTCTCGCTAGAAATGTGATCAAAATCCATTTTTATGCAGAAACTAAGTCAAAATATTGATTTTTCACTAAAAATGAGAGAATGTTTTTTTTTCTGACCGCCGGGACCTTGAAAGTCACTTCACTTGGAACAAACCAATAGGAAGAAATATCCATGGAATAGCCACGGGATATGACTGTCATTAACTTGCATTGTAGCGAAATCCGTGTCAGTTTCACAGAAATTTGAGTGATTCCGTGGCTATTCCACGGATTTTGAGTTAAACGAAATCCGTGGCTATTTCACGGATTTCTGTGAGACCATGTTGCTTGCCGGGAAGGAGGTAAAATAACGCTTCAAAGTTAGGCAACTGGCATGCCCATATTCACAGGGGTCCCTTGACCTTTGACCCATGAAACTTCACAACCTCAAACTAGAGACCTACAGCATTTAGAGGAGAATTCTCACATAAAACTCCAAAATGTCAAAAGTTTTTGATAGCAAATCACAGATTGGGTTTTTCTGGTGTTCATCGAGGTCTTAGTGTCTTGGGAATTATTTGGATAATTTCTATCAATTCTTGACTGGTTAAATTATGAAATGTATCACCAAATCTGTGATTTTCTGTGAAATTGCTTCCAACAACTTTTTTAAAATTATTAATATTTTTTTTTAAATACTTCATTGCACGAGTTAAACATTTTTTGCATTTGTTTACCCATCATGTTCTTCACACTTGCAGCATTCATGCAAGTTTATATATTTTATAGTGAGTAACATACAATTGTAAAATTAAAGACAACAATAAGGTACATAAATAGATAAATTAATAAATAAAATAATAGTAAGGTTGAGAAAAAAACAAAACAAAAAAAACCCAACAGCTTATGAGACATAATTGAGCATTGGAATGGTCGTCATATTCTCATAAATTAATGTTCTAAAACAAGGGTGGGCAATTAATTTTCCCAAGGGGCCAATGGGCCCATGACCAATACCACGAAGGTTGCAGACCAAAACTCTGAACTAAATTCTGCTCAATATCAATGTAATCGCTTTAAAAAATACAGTAAATTATCTGGTTTTGAGCTGCTACTGATAAGAATACATGTTATGATAAGACTGTTAATGTGGAGTAAATCAAATATAGCAGTAAAAAGTAGTAAATACTCCAATCACTATCACTTTAACATTTATTTTAAACACAACTGTAAATGTCCTTTAGTAAGCTTCCTATTTGTGTTTTTGTATTATATAGCTTGTTTTTCATGTTTGTACATTTTCAAGGTGTTTTACAATGTTGTGATGCTTTTATTTTGAAAAGGTGCCATCCAGTGTGGAATGGGTGCTTTAATTTTGTACGGCAGTGACAGGAAATAACCGGTAGAACGGTTAAATGAAAAAACGAACGGTAAATAATAACGAGTGCGTAGTAATTCATATAAAGTTGATATAAAGTATCAAAAAGGCTTCTATAGTAGCGGACAGGAAACAAGGTTTGTTAAAGTTTATTTTCTTCTGTCATATATATTAGTCGCTATATTTGTTGTCTTAACTATAGTAAAAGTGCTTGTTAGCTCTAGTGCTAATGCTTGCTATTTTTTTTTCAAAATAAAAGCAACCTCACGTGGGCCGGACAAGGACAGCCAAGGGGCCGGATGTGGCCCGCGGGCCGCCCAATGCCCAGCTCTGTTCTAAACCCTTATGCACTGTAAACATTCAACATTTGAATAAGCGGCAAACCAAACACAAGGTTTATTACAGATTTATGACTGTATGAACAACTTGAAACACTGCTGAGCTGCATCTCAAATTAATCTTCAGGTTCCCAGCTTTCAGATGATACTATTATCTCCCCCTGAAAAAACAGGTTCATGGTATGGAGGGGGGAAGTGGAAGAGCAATGCCGATCCTGAGCAGGAAAATACCTGCAGCAGTAACCAGGAAACATCAAAGAGTGACATATCATGCAGAGCATGCTGCTTTGATATACATGCATGGAAAACCATATTCCTCAAAGCACAAGATAAGGCCATGCATTCATATATTTCCATACATATCTGATTTTATACATGTGCTATTCCACATGGAGTAAAGAAGATGTGACGAAAAAGAGGTAAAATAAAATCCAACGTTCTGGTGAAGTTGGAGGGCATGCCCCTTTCGCCACTTATTCTCCTTGTTATGTCTTTGTCTCCTGGATTTTTCTCCTTCTTAGATTCTCCTTCCCACCTTTCCATTCCTATTTATCTCTATTCTTTCTTCCTCCAGCGCAGCCATCCACTCTTAACACTTAAATAGAGGAAACATTGTGCATTGTTCAGAGCTGCAACACACCGATCGGTCCTGACACGCACACAAACACACTCACTGTGACAGGGCCGAGGAGCTGCTGTACCCTCCACTCTACCAGCCAGTAACCCCGCTCACATGCAAATTCCAATGTCAGCTTCCTTTCTCCTCAAAGGCGACGTCAGCTTGGTGAATGTGTGGGATCTTAAAATCAGGTAATTGTTTTTGGCAGATCGTTGTATTTGCTTACTGTATTGAGTCAGCCTGAGCCACAGGAAGGTGCACAACCAAGGAGGGATGGACACACACAGGGACATGGATCACATTGCCTCATATAATGGGTTTTGTAATATATTTTTTAGAAAAAACAAACAATTCCAGTTAGAATTGGTGCTGTTTGCTAAATGTTCTCATCTTACACAAAGGGATCATTTACAAACATGCAGGGCTGTTACTTTGTGTTGCACAGTAGGAGATGGATAGTAATAGTGGTGGTACAGGCCCATGTATCAATTCTTTTTAGGGGCTGAGTAGCAATTATCTGCACAAAATGCACAAATAAAACAGAAAAAAGGCACGCTTATCTTGTTCCAAACCAACCATGCCATTAATTGAATCCCCACTTACAGCTAAAGGCACAATGAGTAGGATTTTCCTATAAAGAATGTATAGACTTACAGAAAAAAAATCCCTCTCAATCACCACTTATTACCATAGACTGTATAAATAATGGACGTAGTGACCTTGACGTCACCCATTGGTTTGTGGACTGCCCGTTTGAGGCATCGAGTTCAGCGTTACACTTGTCGCCATCTTGCGTTGCCATCTTGTTTTCGGAAAATGGGGAGCAGACCATATCTGGACTGTGGAGGAGGAGAGGGATCTGATCACTGACTACAGCCTCTCCACACCTCAACCTGACTGAGAGAAGCTGATGCTAATTCATGTTAGCATCAACTGGAGCATTAACTGGGATGTTCATTTTGGCTAGCACAAAACAGAAACAAAATGTCTGTTACTGACCTCAGAAAACTGAGCAGCGACTCCTTGGAGTGTCTGTTAGTCCAACCAAACGCTAAACAAGACATTTTTAATGAACAAAACGTTCAAATAAATTGTCATTAAGTGAAAGTACGGTGTGAAAGGGTCAAAGTTATGAGACCAAATGCTAAACGTCCTTTTATATATATATATATATATATATATATAATTACTATTATTAATTATTTAATTATTAACTTAATTGTTCTGCTTCTCTCCTGATGACGTCTCGCCTTGTTAGTGACCTGTCAATCAAAGGTAGCCCCGCCCCAAATCATATGATTCTTTATGTTCTATTTTCTTCTAGGTGGGGCCATTATTTGAACTATTAACATCAAATTGTCTTGAAGATTTTTTACTAGCGATTGAGACCATAGTGTTGTCCATAAACTAGGTAATAAATCAAGTGAGAAGTTTTCTAATTTTGTATTGAAATGGATGGACCAAAATCCTTCTGCAACCTTTGTCAGCGTCCCCTGTTGGGATTTTGGGTAGAATGCAGCTGAAGGCACTTCCTGATTTGCCTCACTGCTCAGACCCAAATGGTGCGGCTTGATTATAACACACCACAAGTGTGTGGTGAAAACATCCGGCCTGTCAGGTAAAAAAAAAATTTGCAAACAGGTGCCAGATCGTTAGCATGAATCTAAGAGGGAGCTAGGGTAATAGAGGAGACAGTGCCAAAAAAATGCAAATATAGCCAGGTGTAATGTCAAGAGAGCACCATGAGTGTTAGTGTTTGTGATGAAATTTGAATATTGTGTTAACAAACTGTATAAAAGGCACTCATGGTGCCTTTAACCCTTAAAGATTGGGACAGCCACTCGCAGCTAAAAATAGCTGTCATACTAAAATGTTTAATTACATCCGAGCCGTTAACCCTATCCATATTCTTTAAAAAGTATGTTCAAGAGGACATTTTCAGCTTTTCAGTAGTGTCACATTTGGCCCTTCAGTGACTCTCTTGTGACCATGGTAACACCATCATTTTCTACAGCATTGATTTGTCAAGAAAACCTACATAGTTTTGAACAATATTTTTGACGACGGAGCAGCGGAGTCATCTGAATCTGAAGCCGATACCTGGTGCACTGTTTTAAGTGAAAACAGCAAGGGATAATACTATTATAAATGGCTGTAACTTGATCAGGAAAGGAATTAAAGAATTAATAAGGAAGCCTAAAAAAATCTATCTTAAACTTTCTAAGGAAATACTAATAATAAAAAACAAACTTCCTCAGGTTCTGTTAAAGTTTTTTCTCTCCAGACATTTAAAAAACAACAACAACACACATATATATTCATCTAATATCAGACAAAGCAAATGTAAGATTGGATTATAAATGAGCCAGAGTAAAACTTAAGGTTCTCCTGAATAAAATGATGTATGGCACTTGATGACAAAATAAACAGAGGAGAGTTTGGTGCTCCAGAAATGATCTAGGTTTTTAAAGGTTAATAAACACTCAATTTTTTTTCTCTCTTAACAACAGATGAGAGCCAGACAAATGCATCCATCCTTTTTGATTCAACATGTGGACCAATCCCAAACTTGACACGTCTGTTGAACTAAGATGATTGAAAAATTGATTGGACAGAGCTAGCTTTAATGCTACATGTCGAAGGAAACATATTTTCTCCTGGGTTATGGCTCTGATATGTGTTGAAAGACTTGTAAAAGGATGTTTTGAAGATTATAATAATTAAAAGTGTGATTATAAAAAAAAAAAAAGAAAAAAGGAACTGACCTCTCATCCAGAAATATTGGTAACAAAACACAGGAAGTCTTAGTGCCCAAATAAGGTAACATGGAAGGTAAAAAACTGACACCAATAGAAATTGGAGCTTGACACAAGAAGCCCCAATTTTTGTGCACATGTTTTTGGCAAGTTGGGTGGCCCGATGCCCGTCTGATCCGGCCCTGGGGCTTTGAAGATGCCTAATTTGCCACGACACCATTAATAGAATAAGAGAAAGACTGGGAACAAGACGGCAGTGTGTGGGTATTTTTCATCTTTCAGGATTTTAGAGGAGAACGAATTGCCGACACTAAAACGAACACTAAATTCTGCTAGGGAATAAAAGTCAAGAAATAAAAAATAAAAACTTTGCGTACTTACCCAAATTATGTTGGATTTACACTGACACTTCTGCAGAATGATGAGTATTTCTCTGAAAGCAATATTCTAAAAACAAATCAATCAG
The DNA here is from genome assembly GCF_030273125.1 of Centropristis striata. NCBI lineage: Eukaryota > Metazoa > Chordata > Actinopteri > Perciformes > Serranidae > Centropristis > Centropristis striata. Next base: position 3,451,348 of record NC_081517.1, on the reverse strand, counting down.
TCCTGAAAGTCATTTATGCTTTTTTTCCCCGTCTTCCCTAATTTTTCATGCTGATTGGTTTTAGATTCAAACCATCATTAGGTTTAGCCCCTGAGTATAGCTTCTGCTGCCGCCTCTCAATTATAACTTGGAATAGACTTTTTTTTTTTCAAAGTATCATTTTTTTTTCCTCATCTGAAGTTTCATGTGAATTGCAGTATTCAGAAAATCAAATAACACAATCCTGTGAATTATATTAAGGGAAATGATTTAGTGTTGTTCTGAAGAAGGCAAAAAAAGACACACACACACACACAGAAACACAAACACACACTTTAAACAGTGTTAATATCCCTGTAGCAGCACCAAAAGGCCAGCACGGTTATGCACAATTTGTTTCCATCTCCCTAATAAACTGGATTAATATCATTTTCTCACACGCAACCATGCTCCCCGTGTCATATCAAACCATATATCACCTCATCAATTTATCTCCCCTGGCACTGCAGCAGACAGGTGATGAAGTTCGGGCTCACTCATAATCCTATTATTGCTGCACTTCCCTGCTCTGGACCAAGGCCAAAACACATATTACACAAATAAAACAAGAGACAGGCAGACCGGGGAGAGCAAGGTGCCTGCTCCAACCCCCGGCTCCCTCCTCTCACGGAGCTCTGTCATTGAATGCCACTGACCAGGATGAAAGATAGTCCTTGACATTTATGTCTAAATCCAGTGGGAGCCAAATGAACATCATGGGCTCAAAATATTTGAAATGGCTCTCAGCAGCTTGTGGAGGAATGTTATATAAAGTACAGAACTCAAGGAAAAAGCATCTGTGCAGAAAAAATAAAAATCTAAATGTTACAGTGACTGACAGAATATGGATACTATATGTTGACTTGATTCATTCAGCCTGACATTGTTAAGTGAGGGACATAGGCGATCTGTTCTGACATGAATTTCAGTTGACATAGAAGCTGTGTAGCAGTTAGGTGCAGTTTATTCAATGCATTCCACATAAAAGAAGAAATAAATGCTGATTTAAGAGTTGAATGAATATTGACAGATTAAGGTGAAACATGAGCAAAGAGAGATTAAATGTTTTATAATCTCAATTGCCATCTATTGTGTAATAAATCAGTTGGAAGCACAATGAAAAAGATGATTTTAAGGTGTTTATTAGATCAGTCTCCTCAAATCAGATCAGTCTATAGAAACTATTTTCCTATGGAGGTGCGACCAGGGCCATATTTTTCCAAAAGACCTACTACAATAATATTAATCTGACCAACTGACCAACTGTGGAGATGAACATCCAGCACAGGGGCTCCACAAGGCACTGTTCTGGCTCCATTCCTGTTCACACTGTACACGGTGGACTTCAAATACAACTCTGAGTCCTGACACATCCAGAAGTACTTCAGTTGAATAACATTAGCTCTACCGTGAGATTTAGTTTTTACTCAAAAAGATGGAACAAACCTTTCTAATGATATCATTAGAATATAAATGTATAGTTATTAGTGGTGGTGAACAAAGGTGTTTAGCCTGAGAGAGAACAGAAAACCTCCAATGTTAGGATTTTAACCAGTAAATTGTCAGTTGTTGGAAAATATTACGCATTAATCCGCATATTGAAGATATTTTTGCCAAAACTATTAACATACATACACTATTTTTGAAAAGGAAAGTTTAAAAAAAATATCTGAAGCTGATTGTAAGTGATTCTCTGCTATAATCTAATCAGTCTGCACTGAATCACTTCTTATGAAGGCTGTTGAATAGACTGTGGAACGGAAATTAAACTTACATAGTCAAGTGGAATCACTGGGAACAAAAACAAAGGAGAAGGAGTTCTTCAGACAAACAGTGGGGATCAGGTCAATCGGTATGGACATTCACAGCTCATTTACGTTTCTGTCTGGCTCATGATTGGTTGACTGAGCATGCTGGTGCTCTGTCCTACTCACAGTCAGTCCACAGAGCCACGGGCACATGAGAGAACAATCACTGAATAATACTGTGGGAGGGAGAGGAGTTTAGGTATACAGGATTTTACAAAGAAACAATGTTTGGACAAAAAAAAAATCCCTCTCAATCATCACTTAAAAAACATGAGAAGTTAGTGGTGTTGTTTGTATCTGCAGAGACACTTTCCCCTTTGACAGGATTTCTCTTTGCTTTAATTCATGTGTTTGGGTGGTTTCAAGGCTTCACTGTTTGGGCACAGAGCTATGAAAATGGAGCTCATTCCAAACTGAGAGTAAATCTGAGGTTTGATTTTTACTATTTCAAGATTAACTGTTGGGATTATAAACAGTTAGAAATGATTTCTGCAATGTATTCTTTTAAAATTCAGTGAGATAGTTGCTATATTGGCGACAGTTATGTCGCTAGCTAGCTACAGTGACAGAGCGCACTTAAGCCCCGCCTCCACCGGAGGGGAAAAAAATCCATCTCTCTTTATTGACTTTGTATTGAATGAAGGAGCCACCTTGTCAATTCTGTCTGTTAGCAAACGGCAGAGGGGAAATGTACTTCCAACAGGTCAAAGAACCCAGAACTAGTAACAGTAAATTTTGTCACCAATATCCAAAGTCAATTTTAGGCTAACTACATTTCTGTAAGTTAAGCTAAAGCATTCAACACCTCAGTTGTACCTACCTAAGTTGTGTTGTAGTCAAATGCGGATTATTCAGGAAGCTCTGCAGTATTAAGTGCCTGAGCTTGCTAACACAGCTAAGACTAGCTTGCTTGCTAACACAGCTAAGACTAGCTTGCTTGCTAACACAGCTAAGACTAGCTTGCTAACAGTCAACTTGTCCTTTCTGGTCAGTGGGGGTGGTGGGCGCAGTGTTGCCAACTCCTCAGTAAGCAAAGTAGCTATTGGTTGTCCTAAAAGTCGCTAGAAGTTGCTTAATGACGTCATCACCTAATTTGCATAATTTACCATGTGCATGTACTTGTAATGGACGCTGTACGAGAGAGGAACAACATTGTAGGAAAGACAAAAAGTGAGTAAAAAACACCCTAAACATGTTTAGAACTGCAAATGCACTGGACGCTAAGGGGTTAATATCCCCTCCTGCTCTGTGACTGCAGCTGGGAGAGACTCCTGCGGGAGGACTGTGCCGCTTGTGAGTGCTTTGGGGCGAGGGACGGGCCGCCAGGCAGCCCCCGCACCTCGTTAAGAATAGAAAGAACGAGTCTACAAAAGTCTCCAGAAAAAGTCACTAGATTTGTCGCTTGTCGCTTTATTGAAAAATAGTCGCTAGGAGGATCTGAAAAGTCGCTAAATCTAGCGGCAAAGTCGCTAAGTTGGCACCACAGACCTATTTGAATTGTTGAAATTTTCAGCAATTTTGAGGAAAAGTTGGATTTGTCGCTATATGTAGGGATTTTGTTAATTTGCTTGCTTCTACATGCCACTGACTGAAAAATACTACAATATAATTCAATACAATACAGCTACAGCATGGTTAAGGTCAGTGAAAGATCATGTGTCAAAAATATGTGTATGTAGTATATGACCACTAATTGCACATTCATTTTTGACAAACCTGGCCTAACTGCCCTGAGTTTCTGCCTCGCTCCATAAAGAGCACACTACTTCCTGCATTAACATTTGAGCACTGGCTCTGGATGTAAATTGCAAGGTGCAGAATTGTCCAATATGAACATAACTCCAGGGGCCTAAGCATAAAACACACAACATTGGCTTTGGCTTTATTTGTTAAATCCATAAGATGGATAAATGAGGAGAATGTGGCACAGCAGAAAGCTTACATTATGTTGTATAATACTCTGCTACGGGCTTATCTAACTTGCACCAGACAGAACGAGCATGAATAGAGGTTGACAGTTGCTGTGCAAGCTGATAATTATAGCAGTGCTGTATGAGTGACGTGGACGGAGCAGAGGGAACCTGACCTTGGGTATCATGTACAGTCAGGGAAGGAAAGATGGGGAGACAGGAAGAGAAGATGGCCATCCTCAGCATTAGCACCTGGGAGAGGAGAAGTGGAGGGCCACTCCTTGGGCCAGCAGAAGGCTGTCATTTTGACAGTGTGCACTTAAATGGAGACAGACACAGTAATCCAAAAGGCAAAAACAGCCATAGTTGAGGTGTAGACGGACAAACAGAGAGAGAAAACTAAACGCATGGCAGGGAAACACTAAGCTGCCCTTCAAAGCCTAACTGCAGTAAATACATTATTGATCGAAATTCTCAGATCCTTAAAAACAAAATGCTAAATTTGGGTAAGATACAGACTTTGCTGTATGAATGCATTGCACACAATAAATCCTGCTGTTTCAGAGCAAAGGGCTTTATTCTTGTGCATTATATGTTTATTGTAAGGTTCCTAATTACCAGTTCAAATATTCTTCATTTTGAACAGGATATGCTAATAAGCCCATGGCTGCATTAGAAATGTTCCACTTCAGCTATATTTTTTTACTAAAAATGTACTCCTTGATGTTTGTTTCATCTTATGACAAAGTTTTAGGTTTCAATTTTGCTTTATTTCAGAGAAATAATGATATAAAAATTGCAGCAACTATAAAATCAAGACTTTTAAACTTTGAAATACAAAATCAATTTGAAGCTGGGTAACACTTTACAATAACCATCATTTATAAACGGTAAACAGATAGTTTATTAATGTTTAATCATCATTTATAAACTGTTTATTGACCATTTAGAATGGTAAATACATAATTTATTAATGTTTAACTAACTTAATCATGTATAAATGGCAAATAGATGTATATTCATTTATAAACATGTCTATTAATGTAAGTTTATAGTTACTTTACCATTAACAAACAATTCAATTATAATTAATTGTTTATAAATAGTTTTAGTTTCACCCATTTTAATATTTTAACTCCATATTAAGTATGTTAATGATTTTGAAATGATTCATACACCTTTAAGAAATTGGTTGAAAACATTTAATGATTAAATATGTAAAGCACTTTGTAAATGGTTAATAATTGGTTTATCATCTATAAACATTATTTAGTTGGTTATTGTAAAGTGTTACCCTAAGCTGTCCTTCAAAGCCTAACTGCAGTAAATACATTATTGGTTGAAATTGAGTTATAACTAAAAATGTACTCCTTGATGTTTGTTTCATCTTGTGACAAAGTTTTAGGTTTCAATTTTGCTTTATTTCAGAGAAATAATGATATAAAAATTGCAGCAACTACAAAACCAAGACTTTTAAACTTTTAAATACAAAATCAATTTGAAAATGTTTATTCACTGAAAACAAAATATAGTGCACTAACTACACTTTTGGGGTCAAAGGTCATATAAATCGTTATGATTTTTTAGCATAAAAATGACATCATCAATACATATAGAAATAAGTGTCATATCACTTACCTACACTGTAAAACAAAATCTGTTTAATTTACGGAAAAATACCGGCAGCTGTGGTTGCCAGAATTTCACCATAAAAAATACAGTGAGTGGATTGTCTATTCTAAATTTAAATGTAAATATCAGCAAAAACTAATTTAGACTGAATAATAATTATTATTTTTAGGGTAATTGTGTCATTTATTCACACATCATGGTGTTTCTCCATAAATTTGTGTGAAAATGTTATATTTTTACAGCAAAACTGTGTGTTTCTTCCAGTTTATGACAGAAAAAGTAAAAGGTTTGTGCTATTCTTTGATTTACGGTAATTAATGGTGTCTAATACGGGGATGTACAATTTTGAATTTTACGCCCCATTTCTGATGTATTTGACAGTGTTTTACTGTTATTTCTACAAACATTTTTTACAGTGTACCAATAACCCTTTTGGCTGGCCAGTTGAAAAATGTTAAAAATCTGTAAAGCAGTTTTTCTCATTTTTACCCTTGTGCAGTTACTGCAGTTAGGCTTTGTAGGGCAGTAAGGAAGACAGGTTGTGGGGCAGGGTGGCACTTTAACACGTGTGTTTAGCTGTCGTCTGCTAAGGTTAGTGTTGCATCGCTGGCAGCAGCAGTCTGCCGGAGTGATCACAGCTCAATCAGCCCGGGCTGCAGCTGAGTGTCACTTCCAGGGACTAACCATTCGTTATGATGCTCCTAATGGATACCTGGGCCGCATGGCAACCATAAATTACCATTTACTCCTCCCTTTCATCTCCCCAGCATCCTCATCGGTCTCTCTTTCTTCTTTTATTTCTGTTCTTTTCATTTTTTTCTCTCTCTATCTCCTTTCATATGTGCAGAGCAACAGATCACCAAAAGGAAAAAAAAAAAGGAAGTCAAAGCATTCAGATGGAAAGCCATTGTCTCTGTGTGTCTCCCAGGAGGTTTTCCAGTGCAGTCAATATGTTACAACCTGCCTGCAAGTTCTGAAGAGCAAGGGTTATAGAGGCTGCCTCTGAAAGCAGGTCTATGTACAGGTAAATCACATGAGCTCATCACTCCAGGGAGGACTATACTGTGTGCTCATCACAAAAGAATAAAGCCATATCTGTGCTTTACTGGTTCACTGTGGGATTTTCAGTGTGTGTGTGTAGGGTTTCAAGTACTGGCTTTTTCCTCAAAGAACAATGGAAAGCATATCCCATCAAATTATACTAACATAACAAATGTGACACATGCAAATGTTTAATGAAACAACACATTAACACACACACACACACACACACACAATCCGGGCTCCTCCAGCCCCGAGGACAGTTCTGCTCCGTTGCATGTGGGTCCTTAACCCAGCAGAGTGTGAATCATAGTCCAGCAGTCAGGTCAGTTAACCCTCTGTGAGTCTCCCCGCACATCCGTTCAGACAGACAGACAGTTTGCTTCAGCTTTGCTCTATATATAGCGTCTGTATGTCCAGAGGGAGTTCAGAGCAGATGAGAGGTGGCATCGCTTTACTTAGCTCAAATTATGTACATTAATGCATGAATTTACAGCTGCAGTAGACTGAAAAACACATCCTCAAGCCCTATTTGCACTGGGCGAGCATTACCTGGGGACCTCTAGCAATTTGTAATAATTGCAGGGTTGTCTGTGATCTTAATCCTCAGCAAATCTGCCATGTCTGTAATTTGTCAAGTCAAAATTACATGGCGAATTACCTTATTTGTTTCCAACAATACGACTACAGACCTAAACATAACTGTAGCTGTTTTAAACATTTCATGAATGTTGTGAAATGGTTTGGTAGATTTAGGCAACAAAGGTACTTGCTTAGGTTAGGACAAAAAGTACATGAATAGGTGTAGCAAAGATGGTTAAAAAAGTAAAATAAAAGCACACAACTAACTGAGGTGAGGTAGTTATCATGACATAAAGCGCAACACATATTAGTGTCAAGTTAAATTCTGTAACACATAATTGCACCATAGACTGTATATAAATAATGGACGTAGTCACCGTGACGTCACCCTCGTCGCCATCTTGCGTCGCCATCTTGTTTCCGATACAGGAAGCAGACCATATTTGGACTGTGGAGGAGGAGAGGGATCTGATCACTGACTACAGCCTCTCTACACCTCAACCTGACTGAGAGAAGCTGCTGCTAATTCATGTTAGCATTAACTGGAGCATTAACTGGGATGTTAGTTTTGGCTAGCAAAAAACAAAATGTATGTTACTGACCTCAGAAAACTGAGCAGCGACTCCTTGGAGTGTCTGTTAGTCCAACCAAACGCTGAACAAGACATTTTTACTGAACAAAACATTCAAATAAACTGTCATTAAGTGAAAATACAGTGAAAGGGTCAAAGTTATGAGACCAAATCAGCAAACGTCCTCTTTCCTATCTATATAACGTTATATATAACTTTATTGACATGTTGCCCTGGATACGCATTGCTCTGCTTCTCTCCTGGGGAGGGCTCGCCTTGTCAGTGACCTGTCAATCAAAGGTAGCCACGCCCCAAATCATACGATTCTTTATCTTCTATTTTCTTCTAAATGGGGCCATTATTAGAACTATTGACATCAAATTGTCTTGAACAAGATTTTTTACTAGTGATTGAGACCATAGTGTTGTCCTGAAAAAAATTTCTGAGGTAATAAATCAAGTGAGAAGTTTTCAAATGTTGCACTGAAATGAATGGGCTGATTTTTTTGCAGCCAAACTTAGCGCCCCCTTCTGGAATTTTTGGTAGAATGCAGCTTAAGGCACTTCCTGGTTGGCCTCCATGCTCAGACACGGAGATTGCCGCCTGGATTGCACACAGGATGCTAGCAGTCTGGGTGAAAGTCCTGCCATCCACTCCCACTCCCACAGTGGACCTGTCGTTCTTTATATTCCCTCTCCTAACTTCTGCCTTTTCTTTTACACGTTATGACACTGAAAAAAGAAAATAGTTTCATTTGTAACACCTAAATGAATTAAGTTCTTTCAAATTAAATTCAAATTAATTTAAAATCAATTGTGTTAATCTAACTTATTAAATTAATTTGAAAGAACTTAATTCATTTAGGTGTTACCAAATGAAACAATTCAATTAAGTTGGTTCTTTTTTCAGTGTACTTAATAATACAAATATAAACATCATTTTAAACTTCTATACAAACAACAACACATGGGGTCAACTTCTGGGGCAGTTCATAATTTTTCAACAACAAAAAAACAAGTTCATGTAATAATAAGTCCTGTGCGTATAGGTATCATAGTGATTTGGGGTTGTATTTTATTCATTTATTTATTTTTTGCAAGTTTTTTGTGTTTTGGCCATTATAAATGAAAGTATTGACAGCGTTTTGGGTGCAGATTCTAGAAGCGCGTCTCACTACACAGTATGGAGACTCATTTGCAGAAAAAGCAAGCTCAAATCCCTCAGAAGAGAGCAAAATCTCAAAAGATAATGATATGGAAGACATTCATTAAAGCATGCAGCAAGGGACATTTTCAAGCTTTTAACGGGTTACTCAGAGACTTAAAAACAAAATGCTAAATTTGGGTAAGATACAGACTTTGCTGTATGAATGCATTGCACAAAATAAATCCTGCTGTTTCAGAGCAAAGGGCTTTATTCTTGTGCATTATATGTTTATTGTAAGGTTCCTAATTACCAGTTCAAATATTCTTCATTTTGAACAGGATATGCTAATTAGCCCATGGCTGCATTAGAAATGTTCCACTTTCAGCTATATTTTTAAAAACCAGCCCATCATTCTAAATATGTGCCATTTTACCTGAAAGGTTGACAACAATCATCCTTCCTTTCAACTGAAAGGTTGATCCAATCAGTATTCAGTCGTGACACCACACTTAGTCACTGAGTGAGTCTATTCATTTACTTAGAAATGTGCCTGAGGTAAAAAATGTGTGTATAAAAAGCAATCGTTTTTCCTGGAATGAAAGCAAATGGAATCAGTTATTCTTCTGTGTGGATTTGACTGCATCATCCCACACAGCAGTCCAGAGGTCTTGCTGAATCAGAATGTCAGTCAGGGTGACAGAGCCAGTCACATTTACATGCAGCGAGGCCGGCATCCGTACGCAGCGCTGAGTCACGATTACATGCCCCTGAAGAGGTATTGTTCATTCTGTCTAGTTGGGAAACATCTCTCCAGGGATGTGACCTTAGCTGCTGACAAAGACTCTGACCTTTGCATCATACTGTCGGTTAACACAACGCATACTACCCCACTGTACAACGTTATAGCACTAAAGATGAATCCTCGAAAAATGATGTTTAATTCACAAATAACAAAAGAAACAGAATCAGATGTAATGAACCATGTCACATTATAATTATAGGGACTTTGAAATGCACAGCTAAGCCAATCTTTCTTTGTCTGAGTAGCCCCTTTCATAGTGCGGTCCTGCAAATGTCCCGCTATATTGCCGGAAAGATCTGTGCAGGCTTTTCACCTTAGGGCGTTCATAGTGATCCCGCGAAGGCGTGATATTCTGCACTTTCATAGTGCAGAGGAGACGATGGTGACGTGCAACAGAGCAGCAGCAGTGCTGCACAGTAGCACAATGCTAATAGGCTACATAGTTAGCTCTGCAGCAGAACAGTGTGAATATGCTGCAGCAGGATGTGTTCACTTAGCGACCTCCATTTGTTTACAAACACTCACTGTGCACAGTTAGCGATGCTGGTTTGTTTACAATCAGCAGCGGACACCACGTGTACAGTTAGCATGCCGGTTTGTTTACAATCAGCAGCGGACACCACGTGTACAGTTAGCATGCCGGTTTGTTACAATAATCAGCGGACGCTGTGCAGTTAGCGACAGTGGCCGCGGTGAAAACAAAAAACAAAAATAGCTCATAAGAGTTTAATTTAAGAGCTGATATCTACACATTTTCCATGGTTTATTTGATAATTATTTTGGTTATTATCAAGAAAAACATGGAAAATGGCTAGATATCAGCTGTGCACAGTTAGCATGCTGGTTTGTTTACAATCAGCAGCGGACACCACGTGTACAGTTAGCGTGTCGGTTTGTTACAATAATCAGCGGACACTGTGCAGTTAGCGACAGAAAACGCAGCAGAGAAGTAAATTGTTACAGAATGTGAGAGACGAAGAACAAAGAGCAGAGAACAAGTGACTCTTGTGTCACCAGTGTCTGGGCCAAAAAGTTGCACTTGAACACACAAATGGCCACCTAGCCTTTATGTTCTGCACCTGAGTGAGAAGCAATCAATGAACATCATGCTGTATTGAAGAAGACTTGAAACAAGTGATTCAGACCATGAACTAATTCAAGAAATGTTCACTAAGGTGATAAATCAAGTGAGAAGCAGGGTCGTTTTCTCATAGACTTACAGTCTGACTTCTTTTTGCGACTAGTAGTCAACCCCTGCTAGTGCTTTTCACTTCTTTTGTACAATCTGTGGTTTTACTCAGTCGTGTTTTCCAGTTTATTTAGCCGTCCTGCTATAAGCATTTGGATTCTGTTCCCTGTAATCTGTCACTATAGCCCTAAAGATATCAGCAAACAACTGCAACTGAGAAAAACTGAAAACACTTTCCAGCATCACCACTCATAAACACCTATTTCCAACACACCTTGCATTCCTAGATTAATTTTGTTTGGTAAGAACAACACAAAAGTAAATGGCTAAATCACGCAATAACTCCTGGAATGCGGTCAATCCCGACAGACTGTTAACAACTGCGAGTGTATTCACAAGCAGAATATGTTTTAAGACTACATGGCACAGTGGCTGGCACTCTCCTGCTAATGTTGGCCCATTACCATATATCTGCTTGCTGTCTCCTGATTGCAAACGTAATGCCCTTCAAGTGACAAGTTAACATGCTGATATAAATCAGGACACTGCGAGAGAAATCGTTACTCACTGCTGTCTGAAGGAGTGACGCCTCTGCCCGCTCACTCATTTCTTTAGAATCTTGGTTTATGAGAGTGACGTGGCAGTCGGGGGCTCTGAGGGGGCGTCCCCCCCGTGGCCTTTGATTGATTGTCAGTTTGGAGTACTCACCTGTGCAGCCTCCAAAGTCTCTGGTAGATAAGCAGATTCAGGGGCTGCCTGTCTTGACCTTTGCACGGTAATTAAGGGACTGGGCTCGCTGAAAAGAGCTGAGTGCTGATGTGCTGCACTGGACCTCAGCGAGTTGTCCTTTTCACAGCCAGAGGGTGCTTTATGAATTCAGTGTGTGTTGTCAATAGGGTTGTATAGAAGCTAACACACACTAAAAAAAAATTAGACCACCCTTGTTTTTGTTACATAGTGCAAAAACAGGTTCAGGGCTAGGGCTGGGCGATATATCGATATATTTTTTAATGTGATATGGAATTAGACTATATTGCATATATCGATATAGTGCAAATTTGTGCTGTGCTCCTTGCTCCAGGCAAGCTGCTTTATACAGTCATGGAAAAAATTATTAAACCATTGTTTTTGTTAAAGGTACATTTGTTTGGACAAATATAATGATAACAACAAGAACAGCTCATAAGAATTTAATTTAAGAGCTGATATCTACACATTGTCCATGGTTTATTTGATAATTATTTTGGTTATTATCAAGAAAACCAAGGAAAATGGCTAGATATCAGCTCTTAAACTCTTATGTGCTATTTTTGTTGCTATCATTATATTTGTCCAAACAAATGAACCTTTAGTTGTACCAGACATTAAAATGAACGAGAAATTGAAGAAAATAAGGGTTGTCTCATATTTTTTTCCATGACTGTATATCTACAGATATGGTATTAGAATTAGGATCATTACTGATGCAAACACACCCATCACTGTGTAAATCTGAATAGTACAGTAGCAAGCCTACAGCCTTGGATGCACACAAAGGGAAAAATGACAAATTTTCTTGGAGAAGAGCAGTTTGAAAAGAGACAAAGGCTCTGCAGAGAAATGTCTTCCCTGCCTGTGCTGTGACAGCTGTGGCCCTCCAGTGCTCCATGAGCTTAATCAGTGTGTTTAACTCTCACTCACTCTCTCACTCTGACCTTAAACATGGAACATCTGACAAACCAAGCAACTAAATTGGGGCAGTCTCTAAAACTGAAATGTACTTTTTTTTTCTGAGATAATATAAAGCACACTCGTCAAGTTCCAGCAAATGCTGTCTATTAAGCTGCTCCAAAGAAATTTCAAATAAAGTGCTTTTGCTGTCATTCCTTGCCCACTCTCTAGCCAAACTTTCAAGAACAAGTTGACACATGTTCTAGGAGCATGATCAACAAACAGCATTACAAACAAACTAGAAAAGTACACTCAGTGGATTGCGGATCTCCGCCAGGCATTTAAAATTCATGCAGAGCACAGCTCTGATTCAGCATCATGTTGTAATTATTTCTGCATTCTTTTGATCCATTTATTGCAATTAATTCACAGCAAAATCAGTTTAGTTTTGGAACATACCATATGCTTTACCAGCGGTCTTCCATGCACATTTCCTTTAGAAGGCGATAATATTCGCCAAGCTGTGTGAACCTCTAGATGGGGCGGCTGTGGCTCTGTTGGTAGAGAGGTCGTCTTCTGATCGGAAGGTTGGTGGTCCGATCCCCGACCATGGCAGCCTACATGTCGAAGTATCCTTGAGCAACATACTGAACCCCAAATTGCTCCTGATTCTGCATTCACTGGTGTGTGAATGAATTCCCAATGGTGGCAGGTAGCCTCGGCCACCAGTATGTATGTGTGTGTGAATGGGTGAATGAGCGTAGTGTGTAGTGTAAAGCGTTTTGGATAAAAGCGCTATATAAGTGCACTCCATTTACTCCATTTATGACAATGAATTCAGACATGATGGTGTTTAGTTTTACGACGTATTTGGGACTTCACCAACTGGTACAAAGCAGCCATAGTGGTTATATCAGCCACAGTTAATGACTGAAGTAATGTAATGTTAATGCCAGTGTGGTTTAGACTGGCGCAAGTTACAAGAACAGAGACAAACGAGAGTGATGGTGCTGGAAAGAAAAGCGTGAGGTTTCCGCCATCTACACGAGCTGCATAGGCCAAAATGTAGCCAACAGCTGGTAAGATAAGGCTTGATTCTAACCCTAAATCAACAGTTTCTCAGGTATGAGACACCTGTGGAGAAAGGAAACAGAATTACTTGAGTATATTTAATGGAAATATCTGAAGTTATGTGCTGACATCGACTTGGAACTCCAGCCCCAACAAATTCTTAATCTTTCTAATCCCATCTTAACCTCAACTGTCATGTTTTCTAACATTACCTGGCCCGACTTAATTACTTCCCTGATCTTAACCTGACCTCCAGTAATTACTAAAATAAGCGACTGATGCTTTCTCTCATTATGCTTTAAGAGTCTTCCACAGGTTTCCTGTCAGAGGCTGAACAAGTGTTGCTGCTGAGTTAATTGCTCCTACATGTGGAAACGATGGGTTAAGTAAAGCAGGTTATGAAAACAGAGCGTCATATTGTTAAACTGCTTGAGTTTCTTGGTGTCTAAGATTAAATTGCTGCCAAATCAACCAAATTAAAGCCTTCTGTTCCAGCATCAATAACACTGCTCCAGGGATAGCAGTTACAGGCTGAATAATAAAACAAAATGCTAAATCAAGATTACTGTACCGTCATTCTGCATTAACATGTCATCCTCTGTTCATCTACGCCTGCTACTTAGCTATTATACCACAAGGTATAGAGAGGACCTCATGATCATGGGTAATTTATGTCATGTTAACTAATATATATATTGGCATAGTACATACATGTTTATCATTGTTGCACGGCCAAAACTGAAACTATAGTCACATCTCTTGTTCCAACCCTGCATGTTCTCTCACCAACACAGTTGCAAGTGTTATTTTTACTTTCCCTCACTATAAATATAAGAAAGTTATGCATGGAATTAACAATCATTTTGAAAGTGGACTTAAAAAACAAAAATTTTTGATTAATTTCCTAACTTAATGTGCATCTTTACTGTGCAGCTTCTGTTTTTTTCTAACCAGTGGCATGCAAAACTCCACAGGACATCCTTCTTTGTGCCTTTCATGTAAAGTCCTCTAATTTTAGCAGGCCAAGCTTGGACCCACAAGGATTTAAAACAGTACAATTGTGCAATTTATTCCAATAGAATCGGCACAATCATAGAATCTGCTCAAGGAGGCGAATTTAATCAACATGCTTAGAGTTTAACTTCAGTGACAAATAGTCAGCTGTCATGACTCCCAACAGTGCTGACCTTTAAGGGGACAGATGGTCAATGGACTGCATTTTATATAGAAGTTTACCAACATCTACCAACTGCACACATGCCGACATTCACCTATTCACACATTCATACGTTGTCACTGGTAGCAGAACCATGCATGGTTCCAACCTGCCCATCAGGAGTGGAAAGGGGTTTTTCTCTTGCTCAAGGACATTTTGACATTAAATCTGGAGCAGCTAGGGATCAAAACACCAACCTTCCGATTACTCTACCTCCTGATCCATGCCGCCCCCAGAGACTGGGAGAATCCACAGAGCGGAAGAATCCGAAATGGGGGAACCTATCGTAATTTATAAGCTGTGCTGCACTATTCACTTTATTCAACCTCCTCTGTGGTAAAAACTGGTCTACCAAAAAGAAATAGCTTGCAGACAATTATGAGACAGGAGTCTGTGGTACAAGTTCACACCGTTAAATAAACTGCGCGAACTAGTCCTGTTAGCAACTGAGCTAATTGCTAATGCGTTTGATAATTGACTATTAAGCTTTTATCTCAGAGCGCTTTATCTCCCCTCTTCAATAACTTTAAAAAAAGTTGAATTTAATGGAATTAAGTGGTTGACAAATTGCCAGGGAAAAACTAAACAAAACAAAAACATAACCAAAGAGAAAATGGAGAAAAGCTCAGGGAGCTACTGTGGATAAGCTAACGGTACCAGCTACTGCAGTTCTGGCCCTGTGAGTCGTCACGGTTAGTGTCTGGTCCCCTCCTGTCTGATGAAGTGATTTGACAGTTTTTGGTGTATGACAAAAGTGTTGCTAAATAATATTAACAGCTAGCGTAACTGTATCCCAAGTCAGACACTATTCGGCTAAGATTCTATCAAAATTTCAAATAAACTACTGATAAATGATCATGTTATGCTTCCAATTAATTAAATGGTGTGAAACTAAAGTCTTCTTCTTATCTTTCGAACCGTATATTGTTTTAACCGTCTATTTTGGGCTTGGGTTACCAGAGTTGGTAAATGGACGCTAACGCTGGTGAATTAGCTGTTCAATTCAATTCAATTCAAACAACTTTATTAATCCCACAAGGGGCAATTCATTTTGAGCAGCAGGTTGTCGTGGTTCATACGGCCCACATGGCCCACATGGCCAGCAACAAATAGTCAATACATAAATAGTCGACACAACACACATCAGACAACATGGAGCTTAGAATGGACACATTGGAAAATAAAAAAAAATAGATAAAAATAAAATAAAAACCCTATGAAGAATTTAAAAGGGGGACGAATGATTTGGAGAAGCGATTTGTTTTACACCTAGGAAGGGCATAACGGCACCCTGTGTGCTAACTGTATCCCAAATCTGACACTTGGATCTCCTCGCTGTAAAACAATGGGGGGCTGCTGAGTTTTTTGGGGGAGATTGGATGTTTCTGGTTAAGCCAAATAAATATCACCGTTATCAACCATCATTATCAACACACCCGGACTGTACTTCTGTCCTTTACAATAAAACACAGTTCAGTAAAAATAAAGATGTACTTTTAAGATTGTCGCCCAAGTGTTGCCCGAGCGTTTTTACTGCTTTCTCTCATCAGACTTACTTTCTTATTGTAATTAGACATGTAAATCTCCATGTACATAAATTACATTTCACAGGTAGGTTGTTAAATATGTATAAATCAAATATACCTACACTGGCGGTGGCGATCTCATTCAAAATTACTGTGAAAACAAAGGAAAATGCAGCATGCAGATGTGTCCTATTTGGGATACAGTCTCTATAATAATATAACTGTTGTGCTCCGTTGTTGTGTGCTGGTGCAGTAAGTCATACCAATGAGGATGCATTATACAGGGGATACAGGTGTACGTTAATGTAACTGAGCTCAGACAGATGTCCCCACTGAATCTGGATAATGAAGCTGCCCTTTGACTCTGCATTGAGTTGTGTTCGGTGGACGAATGATGGATGGGAGGCCTGCGTCTATTTCTGTAATGTAATTTATTGTCTGGATAATGTAGAATATACATTTTAGTGAGTCACACAGTGGGCTCACCACACTCAGCTCAGATGCAGCACACTATGAAAGATTACAGTAACAAAGATTACAATGGTATTTCAGCACAACAGCTAGCTAGCCTGTTTTTCAGGAGCACTATTTCATGATATATGACCAATTTAGCAATGTAAAAGACAGTACAATCACAGCTAACCTATATCTCTCTTGAACTGTCAATGTTACACAGCCACCAGCAGTATTTCCTTACAGAGGCTGCACAGGCACCTGAATGGAAAGCAGCCATTATGTATATTATCAGCAACTGTACACCTTTAACAGAATGTCAGCTGTGAGAAAGGTCAACTGGTGTTATTTTAGAAGTCAGTTAAATGAACATTGAACACCATTTCAACAGCAAGTGTTACAAGAAAATGACCATAGTATATTGTGTTGTTAGGTAATGCCATTTTACATTTTAAGTAACAAATAATTTGACGTGTGAAGTTTCTGTATTTAAAACCTCCTGAATGCATGACGACTGAGACTACACAGCTAAAACAGCAGACACGATAGGAAAGACACAGGTGTCATTAACATGAATGATGGCTCTGTTCTGTTAAAGTGACCCATAAGTTATGACGTAAGCCTTCTCCAAGTCCACAAAGCACATGTAGACTGGATGAGTAAACTCCCATGACCCCTCCAGGAGTCTCGCCAGGGTAAAGAGCTGGTCCGTTGTTCCATGGCCAGGGCAGAAGCCGCATTGTTCCTCCTGAATCTGAGGTTCGACAATCGGCCGGAGCCTCCTTTCCAGCACCCTGGAGTAGACTTTCCCGGGGAGGCTGAGAAGTTTAAGTCCGCTGTAATTGGAACACACCCTCCGGTCCGTTTTTTAACATGACATGAATTATGAAAATATCAGCTAACCCTCCATTGTTTATATCATCTCTGTACGGCTGTGTTTTGCCCCAAAGTGACATTTGTTTTATTTGTTTGGATGTACAAAACATTTCTCACCCAAACAGGAAAAGTACTGCAATTCTTGCTGTTAACTTCCTGAAGCTTTGTTGCCTGAAGCCTCAAAAACTAATACATGCTGCAGCACCCAGTTAACCGGAACTGGCGCCACCATGTATTTTTGTTTTTTTTTGTCTAGCTTGTCTGACCTAGCAACAGTATCTCGAGGGGATGGGATTTTGGATGGGTCAATTCTATCAACACATTCCATTTTAAAAAGTATAATACATTCCAAGGCACTTCTTTTTCTTTTTCTATATAACAGAACATAAATTATAGAGAGATTTTGGAGGAAAAGTTCTTTTAGCATCCAACTTGAATCCATAGTATGAAAGAGATAACGCTACAGCAGATACTCTAGATAATTTAACCATTTGCGGTGATGTCTGCACATCTGTGATTTACTGTTTGTATTTCCAAAGGTACTACTGAAATTCAGCAAACTGTTGGTTACAGTTACTACTGACTTTAACACTGAAAAAATATACAAGGATGCAAACCAATCAATCCTGCTATATAATGCTGCTATTTTATTTCCTTTGACCATTTTGTTATCCCTTAAATACACATAGAAATATAGAAAAAATGGAATATACTGTAATACATAGAAGATACTCACCCACCAACATATTAGAGTCAGCACGACTTAATATTCTCACTAAGCAGCCCTGACTTCCAAGCACCAGTTTGAGTGTTAGCTCCTAAACTGCCTTGAGTTAATATTTGTCTGCTTTGCTGTGATACCACACTAACAACAAACAGAAAGGATGCATCCCGCTGGGTTATTTTTGTCCAAACAAGAGCAGAAAATGGATTCACCCTCCTACCACTTCTTTCTAGAAACAAGCTAACTGCTCATCTGAGGCGGAGTGAATATTGTTGTGGGCATTTTTCTTTCCATGTCTGCTGTTTGTCTACATTTGTGTGGCTGGGTGGAAAGCTGAACGTGATAGCCAGCCGGCCGGGGCTGTTGACCTTGGAGGACTACCTTCTGGCAACAGATCTGCTTCCTGCATTGATTTTTATTTTCATGGCTGGGTTATTTGGGTTTCTGCCCTCGAGTCGCAGCTCGGCTGCCACCAAGGTCAGCTGGGGAGACAAGGAATCTGTTTTTGTCTCCATCAGTTTCACACTGTAAGTAGATATGGATGTGTTGTCTGAATCTTCTAATCTGTCTACTCCATCTGCTGCTACCTCCACAAGCTCTGCCTTTATTTCATTTTTATTTATGGCAGAAAATGTGCCAAATTAAGTTTACACATTATTATTCTTTCTTGCGTAACACTTATTGCTTTATATAATACACATAAGTCACATATCGTCTCCAGCATAAGTACGCAATAATATTACGTAAGTAAAATGACATAATAAAAAACTATGAAATAAACTATGCGACTTAACACGTCTTCATAACTTAACAACAAAATAAGTCCTTTGCCAATGACTCTCAAAACAACACACCGTAAATGGCTTTTCTACACTAGTAGCAAATAATGGATGACAAGTAACAGGATCATGTATTCAAAATACAAAATATGAGTAACTGTAGTGTGTTATAGTAATAGTTTAGAGTGGTGGTATTCTCAATTCAGTTATTGTCTTTAAGAATAGATTACTTGAAGGAATTATTATATTATATCCACCAAGGAGGTTAAGTATTTAGGTACGGTTTGTTTGTTTGTTTGTTTGTCAGCAGGATTATGTAAAAAATACTAGCCCAATTTTCATTAAACTTGGTGGAAGGTTGTAGCATGGGCCAAGAAAGAACCCAATCCGTTTTGGTGCAGATCCCAATCACTGGATGATACATGGCTCTGGTCAAAGTCGGCACTCTCAATCAATCAATCAATCAATCAATCAATCAATCAATCAATCAATCAATCAATCAATCAATCAATCAATCAATCAATCAATCAATCTCCTTTATTTAACCAGGTAAAATTAATTGAGATTAAAATCTCTTTTTCAAGAATGACCTGGCCAAGAAGGCAGCACCATGATAAAATAAGAACAATCAACCACAATTCTTATACACCACATTCAACATCAATTAAACTCTCTAAGTGGCCTTCTAGTTTGTTTTTGTTTTCTTCGCTCAAAAAGAAAAAAATTATATGAGAAATGCATTTTTGTTGCAAGTGCAACAACTTGTGTGCATGCAGTGCACCTGCCACACAACAATGGCAGAGGAGATGCACAGCCAGGACACTGTCAGCAATGTGTTTTTGGCATGGAAATACAGTATAAGCCCCACATAATGAGCTCATGAAGAATAAATAAATGATTTGAGTCATCTAATAACAAACAGTCATGGAAAAAATGATTATACCACCCTTGTTTTCTTCAATTTCTTGTTTATTTTAATGCCTGGTACAACTAAAAGTACATTTGTTTGGACAAATATAATTATAACTACAAAAATTGCTCATAAGAGTTTAATTTAAGAGCTGGTATCTAGACATTTTCCATGGTTTTCTCGATAATAACCAAAATCATTATCAAGAAAACCATGGAAAATGGCTAGATATCAGCTCTTAAACTCTTATTAACTATTTTTTTGTCCAAACAAATATACCTTTAGTTGTACCAGGCATTAAAATGAACAATAAACTGAAGAAAACAAGGGTGGTCTAATATTTTTTTCCATGACTGTATGTTACAAATGACATGTTAGGACATGTACAGTATTCAGTAATCTGTAGTGGATTAAAAGGACCCTCCCACCACTGTCCCGCTGATTTTACCCTCATAAAGAAAGTGAATTAGCATATTTCCCAAAATGTCAAACTATACCTTTAATACCATCCTAAAATGAATAACTGAATATTGGGAAAATGTTAACTACATGACTTGAATATATTCACTCAGATACCATATATTATGTAATAAAGCATCATGATAATGATGTATCCTGACTCCAAGCTATTTCCTTCATGTCCAGACACCAAGTGAATGTTTTTTTAATCTCTGGAGGTACATATTCACTGGAAATAACATCCTGTGATGAATATCAACAATGTAAGCAACTGGATTTGATTCCGTGGTTCAGGGCAATGGCTGCTGTACCTGATCAATACAATGGATTTATTATTCAAAGTTCTGAGTTGTATTCCTGCGAATCGCCCATGTAGGTTTCACAGAGAAAGAGAAGATAATGATACGGCTCTTTTTCTCTCCAAACAGGCACTTTAATACCTGCTATTGTGCTCCCAACAATCTGGCCTTGAAAACACTCACTCATCGCACTAAGTACCACCTAGAAAATGAAACGGCCTGCTTTCATGATTACAGTAATACGTTCGGTAGTAAACCTCAGAAACGAGACACATGAATGAGACTGTGTTCCATGTCTGCTTCTGTGTTAACGCCCCCTGAACACACACATACATACACAAATACAGGCCTGATGAATTACGTGGAAGCCTTTTGATTTACAGCACACAGGCCTGCGTCAACATGGGAATTAGCTTCAGCTGGTGGAGACCCAGAGTCTACATTTAGAAAAGTGATGGATGGAGGAAACTACAGGACAACATATGATCTGATCCAACAGTAGGCACTGCGACTGAACGGCCTGTCTGACGATGAATGTATACATCTCGGGTATCCAATCAAATCTCAAGGATGATGAAGTGACCTCCCCCTCGCCATATCTCACAAACAGGCATCATAACTCTTAATAATGCCAACTGGATGGACTTGTCTCACAGTGAGTGGAGGAGCTGACCTACCTTTGACCTACTTCTTCTACCAAGAATCACCAACAGGCAAGATGTCCCCCCCCCCCCCCCCCCCCTCCCAGCCTGCTCCTCCTCCTCCCCACTCTGCCTCTGTCCAGTTAGGTCTAACCTCCATTTTCCACCTGAATAGAAGCTGCCTCAGGCCCGGTGAGCAGGGCTAAGAAAAGATCAAAGAACATGCTGCACCAGCATGCATAGATTGACCACAAAAAAGAGAAAACGACACTGAAAGATGAGGCCCGTGATGAGGTCAGGTTATTTCACACACCTCAAGACACTGAAGAGGGAATATTTAGCCCATGCACAGCTGAATTCAATGTTTCTGCAAAAAGTACAAAATAAGAAGAATTAAAGGGTATTTAAACATTCAACAGCACAAATTATATACAGGTGCATCTCAATACATTAGAATATGATGGAAAAGTCCATTTCCAGTAGTTCAAGTCAAACAGCCCCAACCAAGTATTGAGTCATATAGATGGATATACTTTTCAGAGGCAAACATTTACATATTAAACATACTTTTTAAAATTGGTCTTTTGTTATATATTTTTTTTCTTGAGACACTGAATTTTAGGTCTTCATTAAATGTAAGCCATAATCATTATAACTAGAAGAAATTAAATAAATTAAGACGTGACATGTTTCATTCTGTGTGTAATGGGTCTATATAATGTGTTATGTCCACTTTTTGAATTGAATTACTGACAAAAATAAACTTTTGTATGATATACTAATTTATTGAGATGCACCTGTACGTACACCTAAGTTATTACCTTTAGAGACACTGGCAAGTTAGGATTTGATTTTTTAACACTTTATATTGTGCATAGCTTGTGAAAAGCAGATATTCTAGCCCAGGGATGGGCAACTTAAATGCTGCAGGGTGCCACAATTCTTCATGTTCACTACCACAGGGCCACATATAGGACCGTGCACTTAACCAGATATGATGAAACTGCAATTTTAAATATGTTTACAGTGCAGTAACTTAACATATTTCATGCTCAAATGCATGTATAACAGTATAAATAGGAATACTAAAGGGTTGAAGCAAATTAAAAATAACCACTGACTGTGATTTCTTTTTTTTTTCAGCAGACCAACATTAAATGCAAGAAGTAATTTTGTGCATTTTTACACTGCAATTTTAAAATTACATGCTCAAAAGCATGGAGTTGTACTGAGGGACACTTAAAGTGAGGGTACGGGCCGTATGCAGCCCCCGAGCCTCCAGTTGCCCATCCCTGTTCTAGCCCTTTTAAGTAAGTCCTGCAGTTTCTCGCTGTAAGGATTCTACAGATTCAAACGAAGTTGTTCTGTGTTTTGCTGAACATGATTTGATTACTGTCTGACTCAAGTGAGTGTGTGTTTCTGATGATACGGTCCATTTAATTTGTTATTACCCGAGTCTTTGTTACACAAATAATGTGTCTGTTCACATTGATCCAGTCTCGAACAGTCTCGCCAATTTAACGCCTCTGTTACTACCTCAGAAGGCGCTACAGAGTCGGGATCACTTGATTCCCCCTCTGACATGTTCAGATTGCAGGCGCAACGTCACAGAGGCGTAAATATTGCGGCGTGAAACGGGAGGAAGGGGCTACTGTGTCATATAAGGCAGTTAAGTTACTTTTCCACTAGTTGGGGCTATTTACAGTCATGGAAAAAAAAATATTAGACCATTGTTTTCTTCAATTTCTTGTTCATTTTAATGCCTGGTACAACTAAAGGTACATTTATTTGGATATAATGATATGGAAATATAATGATAATAACAAAAACAGCTCATAAGAGCTTAATTTAAGAGCTGATATCTAGACATTTTCCATGGTTTTCTGGATAATAACCAAAATCATTGTCAAGAAAATCAACATGACTTTAGATTGTTCTATGTGTTTTGGCTGTATTTTTGAACATTAGTATTTCACATAGAATAATGAGTGAATCTTGCGTTTTGGAGGTTCAAGGTTCAATTTATTGCCATATAGTGTTATTATTATCATATTGTAAGTGTTTTTTGCCTAACTTCTCGGCATAATTTCCTCTTCCAAGAGGTGGAAACACTAAGGGGTTAAATGCACGATTTCAGGAATATTTGGCATAAATAAGAAAGACATTCTTGTAATCCTGTTGTGGTCATTGCTAATAACGTTAGCTGGTGGTCTGACCTGATAGAAGCCTTTTAGCTAGTTACTGCAGTGTTGACAGGCTGCTTCAAAAATGTAATTATCAGAGAAAAAATAACATCAATATTGAAAAAAAATGAGAAAACCTCAATATTACGGCAAACCAGGCGGAGAGTTTGTCAACCCACCCAACCAATAAAATCTATTTTTAAGCCGCCCAACTGGAAATAACATTTCCACTGCAGATCCAGTTGTTTTCAGCATGCACACTGCAAATTATTTGTTTCTTAACAAGATTAAAAAAAAAAAGTGTTAGATCATTTATATATATATATATAAAAGTGTGCTTGTGTTTACATACACGTACAAATTTGTGGAAAAAATATTTTTAAAAAATTAAAGCTCTTTTTGTGTAAATTTCACATAGCCGACCGAAACACTGGACAGTAGTATATATATATATATATATATATATATAATTGACTTGATTTATCTTGTTTTAAGAGTTAATTTCTTATTTTAAGTGTTCAACAAGCTTATTTCTAGATTTAACAATCTTTATTCAAGAAATGTCAAGTGAAATTATCTGTCCATGCAGCAAGATAATTTCCCTCCGATTTAGTGTTTTTATCTTGTTTTTTAGACACACATTTTTTGTAGTGCAGTGTAAATCGATCACTGGTCACCATGAAAATCAAAAAATATTTTCATTTTTCAAAAAAAATATTACATACATCACCGTGCTGAGAAAAGGAGGCAAAAACTTTAGGCAGCGCCCTTTCATTAGCTATCATGTGTCTGTAATTATGTTTGATTTATGTGAGAGTACCAACTGAAATGAATACCAACACCACAACAACGGAAAAAAAACAAAATTGAAATTCAGGAGGGTCAGCACCCCATTAATGGACCACATGCCACTGATATAAGGCAGGTGCATAACAGAAACGTATCGGCCTACATGCCATGCCCAATTTCCATTTCACTCTCTCTGTTGAAATCTATCTGCTTGTGCTGTCTTTTAACAGAATCAGTCAAAACACAGCTGCCAAAGGACATAATCAATAGTTTTACACAACGGCTATTGTGAACTGAAGTTGGTCATCGACTTACAATTGAAAAAACAAAAGTATCCCATTCATCATTACTCCTCTAACCCATTTATCCAGTTGATTGTGGTGTGGGACTAAACAACGCACACACAATACAATCTATTTTGACGAATGACTGAACATCTTTGTTGGTATGTTTGTGTTTATGTGTATGCGGGGGGCAGGGAAGTAAAGTGACACATTGCTGACTGAAGCAACAACAGCAAATGTTGCTTCAATAATTAACAAGGGCCTAAACCTTCTGTCTGTCCCCAAAGAGCTCCTTTGTAATGTTTCTCTCTTCAAGCTGTCCCCCCAACTGTCACACACACACTCTCATGGCTGCTACTTCTTCCTCTGTTGTTCAATCTTTTAGTCTTTATAAGGCATACATAATACTGCTTATAAAGGCACGCATGCATCCATCACCATGCATGGGTGCATATGCTCTATATACAGCACATGCAATATCTGCACATACACTACCGGTCTAAAGTTTTAGAACACCCCAATTTTTCCAGTTTTTTATTGAAATTCAAGCAGTTCAAGTCAAATGAACAGCTTGAAAGGGTACAAAGGTAAGTGGTGAACTGCCAGAGGTAAATAAAAAAAGGTAAGCTTAACCAAAACTGAAAGATAATGTACATTTCAGAATTATACAACTAGGCCTTTTTCAGGGAACAAGAAATGGGTTAACAACTTAACTCTATGGAGTCTTGGGCTATTTTGTCCATTTTTTTATTCTTTTCATGTCTTTGTAAGTCATTTTGTGTCTTTTTTTGGTCATTTTGTGTCTTTTTTTTAGTCATTTTGTGTCTTTTGGTGTCTTTTTTGGTCATTTTGTGTCTTTTTTTGGTCATTTTGTGTCTTTTTTTAGTCCTTTAGTCCAACATAAAATGTGATTTTGAATCTTTTTTTTACTTTCAAAACACTATCATGCTCAATAAAAAATGTTAAATGTTGCAAATGTGCATTAATTTCAGAGTACACTGAGACATTAAACTGCATAATTTTCAATAAAATTCTGGAAAAGTTGGTGTGTTCTAAAACTTTTGACCAGTAGTGTACGTTTAAAGGCATTATCATATCCACAATGCACCCACAAGATTCAAGAAAATATGAGAAGCAATAACAAATATCTGATTTAAAAAATTGTCGGTCATAGTCAATACTGTCAGAGTCCAACTTTTAGAGACAGAGGTTGTCTCGCTGTTATTAGCGCATGAAGTTTGGCTGGAGATGACTTGCATTAGCACTCCTGAGAGACATCAGCTGAGCCCGGATCAGTTATGTGAGGCTGTTCGGAGGGGGTTCAGTCTTTCCCCACAGGGGTTCACTCACACACTGGTGTTAAATATACATGCTGCCATCTAGTGGAGATGTCATAGCAAGCACAGCTGCCATATCTAAAGCTGCAGATATCAGACGTTTAGATTTAATGCAATGAGGTGGTGCCAAGTTCTAAGTATCTAGGTGTTTTCCCACATACCTGTGTGACTACATTAACAGGACCCATAGCACCTACAGTCTTCGTTCCAACGATACATACCGGTTGACTGTTCCCAAAGTCCGCACCGTACTCGGTAAACAGGCTTTTATGTATCGGGCTCCCTCATCCTGGAATCTGCTCCAGAGCAGTCTCAATCTGCAGGACCTTATTACGCTCACATCCTTTAAAAAACTCTTGAGAGATCTGGAAGCAGACTCATATCAAATAAAAAATAACCACTTACTGTGATTTCTTTCTCTTTTTTTCAGCAGACCAAAATTAAATGCATTTTTACACTGCACTTTTAAAATGTCATGCTCAAATGCATGTAGTTGTACTGAGGGCCACTTCAAGTGAGGGTACGGGCCGTATGCGGTGGTATCACTGTGGTAGTGAATATATTTTTATGATGTCATGATCTTGTACTGTCCATGCCTATCTTACTGTGTTGTCTGGCTTGCTTGTATTTTACTGTAGGTCAAGGGTTGTAACTCTTGACTTGTATCCTGCCTTTTAACCTCTTTATTTTTTCAGAGCGACCCCTCCAAAGTAAAGGTCTTTTTAAAAGGACTATTCATTCACTAGCTTAGTAATATGTTTCTGCAGAGCTGCTGACTTATTATGAAGTGAGAAACATGACTTCTTATCATTGACTTGGTATCATTCAACACTGCAAATTCAATTGATATTTTATTTGGATGATGTAAAAAATTATAATTCAAAGTTCATAAATAAATTGAATTATTATTATTATTATTATTATTATTATTAATAATAATAATAATAATAATAATAATAATAATAATAATATTAAAATGTCCTAACTTTAAATGTATTATAAGTGTGTTTTAACAAAATCATCAAAATTAAAACACATCAACTGTAATCACAAATAAGGCATTGTGAAATTGTGAACACATTTGGAAGAAAGATGCACTCATCAACTTAAAGAAATCCTGCAAAATAGTATAGCATGTCACCAACAGGTGGCACTGCAGCAACATGATGAATCTAAATCCCAATAACAGACTGATCAGAAACCTGATTCACTTGAAATATGGCACCATTTAATGCTTTTAAAAAAAGGATTTATTTGTTAACACAAGTTTTTTTTTAAACAAGCTTGACTGAACTTAATCATTGACTTAGTGCTGACACTGTACATTTCATATCATATACTGTAGCATGACTTAGATCAGGTATTTTCAAGTCAAAAGGCTCAAGTCCAAGTAAAGTCATGAGTCATTGGTGTTAAAGTCCAAGTGGAGTTGAGTCTAAAGCCATCAAATTTGTCACTGGAGTTTGACTCGAGTCCAAGTCATGTGACTTGAGTCAACACCTCCGCTTAACAACATATCCATTCAGTTTAAGTCATTATTCTAGAAGAACAGATTTGCCTTGGGCAAGGCTTGAGAAGACCCCATGATGACACTGGACTCAATTTAAGGTCAGGGGTTAAAAAACAGTTAAGACTATTAAGAAATATTGCAGTAGTAGTTCTTGGGGTTGGAAAAGGTCAGATAGGTTAACCAAAGTTAGATTTCTCAATCTAGAGATGAAAACTAGAGAAGTAAAAAGTGTCTGTTTTTAAATTTTTTGCACTACTTCCTAGCCATAGGGTTGCCACATAGCTTTTATTCATACATTATCTACATACAGCAGTCTTAACTGCTGTTTAAACACATTAAAACTTCTAGTAGAGAAGCTCTGGGAATTGAGGTCACGCAGTAGCTTGAAATCAAAATTCTGTATATTTAGCGTTAACTTAGGGATGCAGTGCTATATATCGATGTCAGTTTGAGGCTAACAACAATTTATGTTGTAAGTTGTGTTGTAGTGGAATATGGATAAGTCAGAAAGCTCTGCAGTATGTTCGCATGTGCCTTAGCTTGCTAACACATCGCTAACATCGCTAACATATATATATATATATATATATATATATATATATATATATATATTATTATTATTTCTATATTTCTATAGCACCTTTCAAAACAAGGTGCTTTACAAAACTTACTTTAGAAAAAACATTATCATGGAGGCAATACAACAGTTAAAACAAAAATAACAGAACATCATCAAAAACAGTGAACAAGCATTTAGATAAAATAATAGAATACAACATTTAAAATAAATAAATAAATAAAATATATATATATATACACACACCTGCCAAAATGGAGACTGGCAAACAATCCCATCATGACTTGACATCTGGATCGCCATTGGTCGTTCTTCACATGACTTAGCTCCGCTTGAAGGAGCAAGCAACTGTGTGTGAGTGCATCATTGTTTACCCAGGGAGGTGCTTGTAGTGAGGAGTAAAAGAACCAGAATCTACGGTAAACGTATACCTCGGAATTTATTCAAACAATTGTAATGGTGAATGCTTTAGATTAGGGGTATTGGTTGATACTGAGTTACAGTAATTGACATTTGCCACATTCTGTTCCCGTCATGTACAAGCATTCATATTAACACATGCATACACATTGTTTATAGTAAAATTATAAATACTCTGCACACTGTTTCATCTTCCTTCAGAGCAGCTGCAGGGTTTTCCCCCAGTGTTATAGAGCAGTAGTTCTCAACCTTTTTGAGTTGCGACCCCCAATTTAACATGCATGTTGTCCGTGACCCCCGCTCACTGAACACAATCTCACACGCACAGTTCAGATCACCGAAAAAAGAAACAAAATGACCAAAAAAGACACAAATTGACCACAAAATGATCAAAAAAAAGACACAAAATGACCTGAAAAGACACAAAATGATCAAAAGAAGACACAAAATGATCTAAAAAGACACAAAATGACCAAAAAAGACACAAACTGACCACAAAATGATCAAAAAAAGACACAAAATGACCTGAAAAGACACAAAATGACCAAAAAAAAGACACAAAATGACCAAAAAAAGAAACAAAATGACCAAAAAAAGACACAAATTGACGACAAAATGATAAAAAAAGACACAAAATGATCTAAAAAGACACAAAATGACCTAAAAAGACACAATGACCAAAAAAAGAAACAAAATGATCAAAGAAAGACACAAAATGACCTAAAAAGACACAAAATTACCAAAAAAAGACACAAAATGACCTAAAAAGACACAAAATGACCAATAAAGACACACAATGACCAAAAAAAGACACAAAATGACCTAAAAAAGACACAAATGACCAAAAAAAGACATTAAGTGACCAAAACGACTAAAACACATTAACACACGCTGACTTCCAAAATGATTTGGCGATCCCCAGAAATCATCTCGCGACCCCAATTGGGGTCCCGACCCCAAGGAAAGTAAGTGTAGTAAAATGTTAATCCAGTCCATTTTGTAGTCTGTGCTCGACACAACACTTCAGTTTATCTGATACAAACTGAGCAAGTTCAGTTCAATAGGAGTGTGTAAGATGAGTGAAACTACAGGAGGGTCAACATTTTAACTAATAGATATCACTGTGGATCTTCCACAGTTGGTTACTTAGATTAAGACAGTTATTTTCTGTATTACAAATGTTCTTACATTTTTTGTACGATAATAAACAAGGCATTATATTACATTAGATTTCACGTTAATTAATCTGAACGCTGGATAAAGCCTGGTTCAGAATTCTACTTTCCTTTTGTCGACTAATTAGAGTCAAAGGTTTTAACAGAGGGAATTTTTATATCTTTTTTATCACTTCATAAATCAGAAAGTGTGTATTGTGGATGTTTTTTCCCACTACTCTGTAAGAAGACACGTTTTGGGAACACAAATAGAAATTTATGGAACCAAAATAGCTGAAAAGGAATAAGACTAACTGAAATAATCCTGGCTTTTTTGCTAAACTCGTTATACGTATCAGACCCCAGTACATGAAAACACAATGTTTTTGTCTACATGTTTTCTGACATGTGACATTATTGGTATGTTTTGGCCTTTAAACCTTCCTACTGCACTTCCTGCCCTGAAACAGCAGAGGGTGGTACCGCTCTATTTAGAGAATAATCCTCACAGACACAGATACTACAGACCTTTGACATGTTCAATTTATGACTTTTATATAACAAGATTGAGTATGATTTTTCTTTAATTGTGTTTACCATTACCGAAATCCAAATCTGAATAAACAAATGAATCAAAATATTTTTCTTCGTGTGTTATCCATCCACTTAAGTCAATATACGGGCAAGTTATTTCTGTTTGAAAATACCTAAAAGCTTTCTTTAGACTGGATCATATTCTATTTTTGAAACGATATATACAGCACAGAGGCTTTGAAAATGCTTGGAATGTATTGTGTACTTGTACACTAAATAATAATACCACACACAATACGACGTTTGCTGAAAATAAGTGAAAAACTACTGTAACCTGTATTCATCCACTTGGAACTGTGCTCCACCCGTGAGAATCAAAGTGGTGCTTACTGTAAGTACGTTGTAACTGTCAGACCCGATCACATCAACTTTCCACAATGTAACCTATCATCAAGCATATATTATATTACACAGACACATACGCACGCCTCCGTAGTTCAAACAATGTCCACACACACACACACACACACATACACACAGACAGACGCACACAGGGAAACACACACAAATAAAAATGTAAATGTGAACGGAACAGTGTCAGGCATGCTGACACTGGCACACGCCAACAGAAAAATTTTGGTCTGGCTAATGGAGTAAGGGAACCAGCGCTCCCAGTGATGTCAACAGGCCAACACACACACACACACACACACACTCCTCCGCTCCCCCTCTCTCCCTCAGTGGGGAATGACTTTCTTTTATTTAATTTCTTTTCCTTTTGACAGCTTCCTGCCAGAAGACACTGAACACGATACCAGCTTTTCTCTAAAAATCTGCTCAACTTGCAGCTGTACTGCAGACATTACTGACCAAATGTGTTCAATAAACACATGTGTGTGTGTGTGTGGAATACACGCTGACCATTAAAACAGAAACAGGAAATTACATCATCACCGCTCGTTGATGATGCTCAGGCGTAGAGAGGCAGAGTGTGTGTGTGTGTGTGTGTGTGTGGAGGGGTTGGGGAGGGCAGTGCGGTCACAGGTGACTGTCATGTTTAATAATGATTATCACCACGCACCTGCGCCCCCACGCTAATTAACTGGACGCATATGCAAATGAGTCCGGGGATTTAAAAAAAAAACAACTAGCAGCTCGTGGAGTGGCAGTGAGCGGTTGTTCAGCTGCTGGATTTGATTAGGGTAATGAACGGTCAGCGACGGAGGCACCAGTGGTGGTAAAAGGAGGAGAGATAAAGGAAAAAGGAGGATATTAGGGTGAGAGGGGAGGAAGGAAGGAGTATTAGAATGAGAGGGAGGAGGAGGAGGAGGAGGAGGAGGAGGAAGAGAGAGATATCACCGAGGTAACATAATGGGAACAGGTGGACGAGTGGCCTGTTGACTGGGGGGTAAGAGGAGGGGGTGATGTTGTGTTTGTGTGTTTTAGTGCAGCCAATCCAGGGACACAAAGTCTTACAGCATGCTAGAAAGCTGAAGGATTTTATGATGTAAACACTTCAGATTGTCCCTTTATTGATTTTTATTATGCATTCAGATTTTGAGGAAGGGACAAATTGTGTTTGTGGGTTGACAATTGACTACAGATGTGATCAAATCTGAATATGTTACACTAGAACGCACAAATAATAATAATATTTGCCTCAAAATGTAGTGGAGTAGAAGTATAAAGTTACATAAAATGGAAAAAAGTCCCTCAAAATTGTACTTAAGTACAGTACTTGAGTAAATATACTTAGTATTTAATTAAGACTGTTTTATAACCAGTTATAACTCCCTATGGTAAGGTAAGAAATACAATACAGCATGCTAGAAAGCTGAAGGATTTTATAATGTAAACACTTCAAATTGTCCCTTTATTGATTTTTATTATGCGTTCAGATTTTGAGGAAGGGACAAATTGTGTTTGTGGGTTGACAATTGACTACAGATGTGATCAAATCTGAATATGTTATACTAGAACGCACAAATAATAATAATATTTGCCTCAAAATGTAGTGGAGTAGAAGTATAAAGTTACATAAAATGGAAAAACTCAAGTCCCTCAAAATTGTACTTAAGTACAGTACTTGAGTAAATATACTTAGTTACATTCCACCACTGCTGTGGGTCATATAGAAGCATCAGTATTTAATTAAGACTGTTTTATAATCAAGATTTCTTGAATTAAGATTGTTAAATCTAGAAATAAGCATGTTTAACACTTTAAATAAGAAATGTACTCTTTAAACAAGATCAATTATCTAACACTTCTAAATCTAAGGTTGTTTTTTTTTAAATCTTGGTAAGAACCAAATCATTTGCAGTGTAGGACTCATTTTAACTACTTAATATACTGAAATCAAGTTTAATTACATGTTTTTAATTAAAAAAGAGGCTAATCACTTTTAATTGATCATGTTTTTTTATGTTTAATCTCTCACCTGAAAAGTAACTAAAGCTGTCAGCTAAATGTAGTGGAACAAACAGTACAATATTTGCCTCAAAATGTAGTGGAGTAGAAGTATAAAGTTACATAAAATGGAAAAACTCAAGTCCCTCAAAATTGTACTTAAGTACAGTACTTGAGTAAATATACTTAGTTACATTCCCCACTGCTGTGGGTCATATAGAAGCATCAGTATTTAATTAAGACTGTTTTATAATCAGTTATAACTCCCTATGGTAAGGTAAGAAATACAATACAGCATGCTAGAAAGCTGAAGGATTTTATAATGTAAACACTTCAAATTGTCCCTTTATTGATTTTTATTATGCATTCAGATTTTGAGGAAGGGACAAATTGTGTTTGTGGGTTGACAATTGACTACAGATGTGATCAAATCTGAATATGTTATACTAGAACGCACAAATAATGAGAATTAATAATGAAAACTGATATTTCTTCCACTGCAAGTTGGGGAAAAAAGCCGTTTTCTTTACATCACTGGGCGTCAGCAGTTATGTTTCTTTAACATGACATTGATTTCACAAAGTCACTAGTTCTCAAGTCGTTTTATTTCATACACATTATTGAAAAGTGGTGACTGTATTCTGTAGTTCACACAGTTCTGTGTGTTTGAGAGAGAGAGAGAGAGTAATGCTTTATTCACACAAGAGATGACCTTGAACAGTTGAATATTGGATTATTCGTTTTTAAGGAACATGACTCCACTGCCAGTCTCTCAGTTCAATATATCGTTTCATTTAGTCTATATGGTGGTGCCATAAAGTCAAAAGTCATAAAATACATTGATTCATTTAGAGCATCTACATGAAGGTTGCAGAGTGCTTTTTAAACTTATGAAGGATTCTGTTAAATTCTGGTGAAATAAAGTAAGAAGTAAAGTGAGAGGATGCATTTACTTTCCCTTTAATTCACTTCCTTTTATTTTGTTGCGGATTGATTTACTTGAGTGAAGTTTTGTTTCCAACCACAAAAATCACAATAAATGTTGTCTATCTATTCCTCTACTCCAGCTGTTCTCAACCTTGGGGTCCCGACCCCAATTGGGGTCGCGAGATGATTTCTGGGGGTCGCCAAATCATTTTGGAAGTCAGCTCTGTCTCCACTGTGTTAAAGTGTTAATGTGTTAATGTGTTTTAGTCTTTTTAGTCACTTAATGTCTTTTTTTGGTCATTTTGTGTATTTTTTTAATCATTTTGTGTCTTTTTTTGGTCATTTTTTTCTTTTTTGGGTCATTTTGTGTCTTTTTTTAGTCATTTTGTGTCTTTTTTTGTCATTTTGTATCTTTTTTTGGTCATTTTGTGTCTTTTTGGGTCATTTTGTGTCTTTTCTGGTCATTTTGTTGTTGTTTTTTATCATTTTGTGGTCAATTTGTGTCTTTTTTTGGTCATTTTGTTTACTTTTTTTGGTAATTTTGTTTCTTTTTTGGGTGATCTGAACTGTGCGTGTGAGATTGTGTTCAGTGAGCGGGGGTCGCGGACAACATGAATGTTAAATTGGGAGTCGCGACTCAAAAAGGTTGAGAACTACTGCTCTACTCCATCTCAGTACAATGGACAGCTGTGTAACTACACACACACACACACACACACACATTCTTCATTCTCAAAGTGATGTCACTACTCTTACAACAGTGGAGTCCACGAAAGCACCGGCGCAAGACTTCTTCATGATGTTGCAACAAAAAAACGAAGCAGCTTTTTCAGAAGTTTCCATGTCCAATTTAGTGCATCAACCCTTTTTCAGCAAAGGTTAAAAAAAGCAAAGTGTAAGTTTTTGCAGAGGTTTTTCAAATTTTGCAGTTTGCATTCAGCATTTTTAATGCAATATTTTGTCTTTAATGTTTTTTGTGTGATTTTTGTCAATTTTGGTCTGTGTTTTAAGTGTTTTTATGTGTTTTTTTTGTGTTGAAAATGTTGATCCAGTAAGTCAAAATGAAAAAAAACCCCAATAATAATCAGGTCATATAGGCGAGGTTGTGCTGAAAACAATACCAACATGGCATGAAGTGGTTTATACAGGCAGAATGAAAAGTCGCCAAAAACCAACAAAATAGCCCCAAACTCCAAAGGGTTAAAACAGAGTGATGTGCTTGGTTGGCACACTGCAAAAAGTTGAGCCCAGCTTGATTTTTCTGTAGTGAATCATGCAGCACCAAATGTCAGGCGTCACTTTGTAAATTCATGTCACCATGTCCTCTGTTGAAAATAGTTTGTAGCATGTTGTTTTGTAGCTCATGGTGTTTTTTCCAACCTGGTCTCACAGGAATCCATGAAATAGCCACGGATTTGCTTAACTCAAAATCCGTGGAATAGCCACGGAATCACTCAAATTTCCGTGAAACTGACACGGATTTCGCTACAATGCAAGTTAATGACAGTCATATCCCGTGGCTATTCCAACATACAAAGTGATTATGTACATTCACTGAGTGAATATTTAGAAAATAAAACATATATTTCTCGCTAGAAATGTGATCAAAATCCATTTTTATGCAGAAACTAAGTCAAAATATTGATTTTTTTCACTAAAAATGAGAGAACTGTCCGCCATGTTTTTGTTCTAACCGCCGGGACCTTGAAAGTCACGTGACTTGGAACAAGCCAATAGGAAAAAATATCCATGGAATAGCCACGGGATATGACTGTCATTAACTTGCATTGTAGCGAAATCCGTGTCAGTTTCACGGAAATTTGAGTTATTCCGTGGCTATTCCACAGATTTTGAGTTAAGCGAATCCGTGGCTATTCCACGGATTCCTGTGAGACCAGGTTCGTTTTTTCAATGGTTTTGTGAGTTATTAATAAGTTACTTTGTGATGTTTTGACCCACCAGCCTGTGATATCTTCTTGTAATCTTACCCACCAGAACCCAAGTGTTTCCACGAGCACCAAACTGCCATTTTAAAAACCTTTTATTCTACTGTATCTGCCGGGTCTGACAGTCTGCCCCACTAAATCCTGGTTCTGGTACTCCGTCGCCTCACGACAGGCCCAACAAAACAGGAGCTTGGACCTCAAACAGAGTGTAGTGGATGTTGGCTCCCAGGAAGCTCCTGGCCGGGGGAGAAACCACTGCTGCCATGCAAGGAGCTCTGTGACTCCTTCCTAAAAACCCTGACACCTTGTTCTGGAGCTACAAACGCAGGTCAAAGCCAGATCAGAATCTGTCTGTTGTTGGCTGTTTGCTGCTGCAGGCCCTGCTGGAGTTTCAGCTGCTATCTTTTTGTCTGATTTTCACACTAAAAGTAGAAATACCAAACTGCTGAATAAGTCCAGTACATCATTAGCTGCACATCAGACAGGCCTCCTCACTGTCTCATTTTAAATCTCTTCTTAAAACCCACCTCTTCTCGTTGGCTTTTAACACCACGTAGAGTGTTGATTTTATGATTTTCTGTTTCTATTGTATTCATGCATATTTTATTTTGTGCGGGCAGTACATTTGACATTTTATTTTATTTATTTTATCCCATTTTTAATTTATTTTCTCTTATTGCATCTTACTGTTCTATTGTTTTAGCTAAAATAAAGGTTGTGAATGCTTAAATATAATTTTGACGATTTTTAATGTGCCCCTCTGATTAAACACTGGCCCCTCCTTGGCCCCCACAGTAAAATTGGTCTAGAACCGCCACTGGAGACAGAGACAGATATTTTTGTTAGTTGAACAGATACAGATAATGACGTCTTTCTACTGATGCTGACAGATGTGTTTGTTCAACATTGACTGTGTTGATGTGGCGGCCAGGACAATAGCTACCGAAAAATTATTTTTCCAGTGTTTTTTTTGTTTTTTTCTACAATGATTAGGACAGGGGTTTCAAACTCAAATTACCTGGAGGCTGCTGGAGGCAGGATCAAAATGACCAAAAAAAGACACAGAATGACTGAAAAACACTAAATTACTTTAAAATAGACACAAAATTACAAAAAAAGCACACAAAATTACCAAAAAAAAAGACACTAAATTATTTTAAAAAGACAGAAAAATTACCAAAAAAAGATAAAATTACCCAAACTTCTTCCGGTAAAAAACAACACGGCAGATAATTAACGGTCCGGTAGCAGCTGACTTTCTTCTTACAAGTGAAGCTCCAGCTTGCGCAATAAAGTGCCATTCATATAAAACTCACATTAAGCTTTCATATCAAGGTGGGGGGCCACAAAATATCATCACTAGGGCCGCAATTAGCCCGCGGACCACGAGTTTGAGACCCATGATTTAGGACATTATCACAGCACAAACTGTCGTTCAGAATTTAACATCTGATTAATAGTGACAGATGTGTTGTTGCATTGTAACTCCGACTTTCTTTGCTCCAGCTTCACTCTGCAGTGTAACGCAAGAGAGACAGAAAAAGAAGAGCCTTTGAAACACATTCATTTATTCCAAATGCATTCCAAACACGCCTTCTATATCTCCATACTGTGATCCGGGCCGTGCATGCATATACACCTACCTCTAACAAAGCAAATTGCGGTTCATCCAACTCGATGGCCCCAATCTCAGTCGGGGGAGGCAGGCTCGTCACTCACACAGATAAGGGTGAATTAGGGTCTCGCTCTGGGTTTTACATTTCAATTTAGCCTCCGGCTTCAGAGCCATTAGGGGCCTAATCTAAAGCTTGGTCCGCAGGGTTCTCCTTCCCTACCAATCGCAATATTGTTTTATTAACTTTCCAGTATGCCGGAATGAAACTCCAACAGATTCATTACTTCGCATTAAGTTCATATTAGGGTTATTTGTGATAGGAAGACCTCTTATTTAAGAATGTGCAAGTAGCCAATGTGTTTGTAATGCAGTGTTGCTGTATCACCAGCTGGTTCATTTGGGCGAGCAGAACAGAGCGTGTGAGTGTAATTGCGAGTTGATAATGTGCCTGGGCATGCAGAATGACCAAGACGGCTCTTGCCAACAAAGCGTGGAGGAAGGAGGGAACATTGTGCAGGTGCAAAGTCAAAAGGGGACTGTAACTATCTTCAGATTACTCTCTGCAGATCAGCTAGTGCTGCAGGTTGTGCATAATACACAGATAAACTTTTAGCTTGAGTCGTGTTTACACAATGTTAGAGCAGCAATCTGTTAATTTTTC
Organism: Centropristis striata; assembly: GCF_030273125.1. Taxonomy (NCBI): domain Eukaryota; kingdom Metazoa; phylum Chordata; class Actinopteri; order Perciformes; family Serranidae; genus Centropristis; species Centropristis striata. The sequence continues at coordinate 3,413,699 of NC_081517.1, read as the reverse complement.
AATAAAACAGCAAAACAGCTGATTGGATGTCTTATATGCATTATAATTCTAATTACATACTACACTCCAACTAGGGCTGGGTGATATATTGATATAACAATATATCAATATATTTTTAAATGTGATATGGAATTAGATCATATCGCATATATCGATATAGTTAAGGGCAGTGGCAGTTCTAGACCAGTTTTACTGTGGGGGCCAAGCAGGGGCCAGTGTTTAATCAGAGGGGCACATTAAAAACAGCAAAGATGATATTTAAGCATTCAAAACCTTTATTTTAGCTTACGTAAAAATTATATAAGACATTTAATCAATTAATAATTATTTGGAAGATACAAATACATTGATTGAAACAATGAGACTTACCAACAATAACAACTATTTTTGTACGACAATTACATTTCTCATTTTCATGCACAATTACTATTTTTTATTTTGAAAGCGCAGTACAGTGAGAATGATCTTTTTTTATATATATACGCAAGCTTTTGTTGCACAATTAAACTATTATACAATGCACATATTCTGGGTTCCTTTTGTGTACAATGAGATATTGTTTGAACAAAAAATAGGTAAGAATTGTTCCACCTCTCATCTTTACAAATTGATCATTTTATTATTAATTTGACACAGGGGCCACAGCAGGGGCCAAGGAATTCTTCACAGGGGCAGTGGCCCCTGGAGGCCCCTGTGTAGAACCGCCACTGGTTAAGGGTTAGGGTTTGTCATATTTAGTTCTTTTGTAATGTTCATTATTCTTTTCTCATATAAATATATTTATTTCAGAAAAAGATTAGCCTATTTTATTTCATAGGCTATTTTTATTCAAGATATTTATGTAAATGTGCACTTTATGGAGCTTTGATTTTTTTTAAAAAGGTACTCCTGTTGTTATACAGGATTTATGTTCACTTAAATAAACGGTTAAATAAAACTTCTTGTGACATGTCGTGTTTGGCTTTGACTTTGACTGAACATTTGCTCTCACTTTGGGATAAAAATATCGAGATATATATCGTATATCGATATTCAGCCTAAATATATCAGTTTATGACTTTTGGTGGCCCAGCCCTAACTCCAACAGCATCACTCATTACGTTACTTCCCTTAATCAGCCAGCTCTGTTAAAAGTTCCTCAACAACTCCAGAGCCTCCACGCCCTCATGTCACCTCTTCCGTATAAACATAAAACAGGACATTGTGGTTTGACAGGCAGCCAGCTCATGGCTCCGAGGTGTTTGCCAGCCATCAACAGTTAGTGCAGAAGTCCAGTGAAAGGAACCAGATCAAAGGCAACACATTATGTAAATAAGACATATTATGGAGTTGTATTTCCAGTTCCCCTTTGTTCAGCATTGACTGTGTTGATGTAGCGGCCAGGACAATAGCTACCGAAAAATTATTTTTCCAGTGTTTTTTTTGTTTTTTTCTACAATGTTTAGGACATTATCACAGCACAAACTGTCGTTCAGAATTTAAGATCTGATTAATAGTTATTATTACGTGTATCAGGTCTGTGACTGTTTTTTTTTTCAGGGCTGATTGGGGCAGGGCAGGATTGTGTGCGACTAAGGCTACATTTACATGATGACGGTCTGAACAGAAGACGTAAAAGTGGCGTCACGTCTTCACTTTTTATTCCGCGTTTAGACGAGCGTTTTCAGGAGGAAATCTGCTGCATACAGTGATGCAAAAGTGTGTGAATTGGATTGTATACAGCCAGGCGGCATCACTTAAAGCGATAAGAGCATCTTTGGGCATGTGGAAGTTTTCACGCCACGTATTTTCATCAGCTACTCCTTCCACAAAGTTCTCCACCATCCACTAGATCTCCCAGGTCTCAACCAAAACTGTTTGGCAGAATAATGTTTAATTTTCCAAAATAAAAATAAAAATCTCAATTAACATTGTTTATATTTCATGATTACCTTCATTATTAACCATTTAAATCAATATTTAGTGCAATGGTGTTCTTTTCCTCTCATAGAACATGGCTCAATTAGGATAGTTCACTAATTTTTCATTTTTGTTCATTTTTGTTTTTTCATGTTAAAACTTTTTTTATGTACATTGGAAAAACCTACATATAAAATACAGTCATTTTACATGACATTGAGTATTTGAAAATGTTATTTTGCATTTTTAAATGTTTTCTTTTATTGAGTGATGTATGATCTATGATCTATGTAATATAAACATGCAAATATGTGAAATGAACCATTTTCATTTTATATGTTGGTTACACTTATTAAGCTAAGCAGAAAAAATACTTTTAAGTATTTGTTTTTTAGATTTTTTAAACTTTGAAATGGGTCAATTTGACCCGCAACATAAGAGGAGGGTTAAGAAATCTAGCTGGAGTAACTGATTAATGTCATTAACGAGTTGGACCATGCTGGCTGATGATTGGCCGATCTAAATTTGAGGGGCGGGACTTAGCAAAGTGTCAATTTCTTAAATGATTGTTAAAGGAAAAAGTAATCCCAATATTGTAACTTGTTTCAAAGTAATGCCTTCTTTACCAACACTGGTTCTCTGTTACCCAGGTAAAAGTTAGATAGCAGTTGACAATATTACCCATAATGCTACTTGTTTACTGTCTCTGCTAAGTGGAAGGAAAGGTGAAACTTCTTCTCTGGGAACTCACTGCGACGCTCTGCTTTCATAACCTCCCACCGTGGCCTCCTCTCCTTTTTTTCTCTCCCCTCATCTCATCCCTCCTGTCTGAAGCTGTTACTATTTATCTACCAACTACCATAACTACACACACTTATACACCTACAGGTCAACCCCCCACCTCCACCCTCTTTTTCTGCGCAGGTTGGGTCAGTTTACCCCACTCTGGGTTTTTTCGGTGTGGCCTGTGTTCCCCGAGCCCGGCGAGCAATGATGGCCGTGGGGGAAACTTGCCAACAACAGAAAGTGTGTGTGTATGCACTGCAAAAAAAGCCAACTTGTATTTTTTGGCCTAAAACAGTGATTTAAGTTGGTAAAACTTGGAAATATAAATTATTGACATTTAGGGCAATAATGTAAGTTAGCACAACAAAGCAAGCCAGTTGTCTGCTCAAAAACAAGTTGGTGAGTTGTTGTTACTTATATCTTTAAGTTGGGGTTCAAAACAAGGGACAATAGTTCTGATAACTCTTATTTCTTTGTTGTGAAATGCGGGAAAGTGGTGAAATTCGGTCATTAGGAAGGCTAGCGGCTAACTGATGCTAGCGGCTAACTGATGCTAGCGACACTGCTTCTTACAGCTACAAGAGTAGCCATTAGCGTATCAATGCTAACTCAAAATTGTGGTCGCAACATTAGCTGACATTTCATAGCGGCGTTACAATCGTGCCAATTCAGCACATTGCAGAAGTTATCAGAAGTAAAAGTTATTACAATGTAAAATTACAAGTTAGTACAACTTACAGTTGAGTTGACAAAAATCTGAATTCAGAGTTGAGCAAACTCAAAATCAAAACTTAAAATATTTAGTTTAATTGTCCAACTTAAAATTTTATCGAAGTTTGTTGCCTTGAAATTTTGAGTTCACCCAACTTTTCTTTTTTTGCAGTGTGTGCATGAGAGAGAGAGAGAGAGAGAGAAATAGGGGGGAACATGTGGTAGTAATCTGGGTGTTTTACTGTCTGGCTCTGGTGGTGAAAGTGTTGGGCAGGGGCTACGAGCGGTCTGGATCGTGTCAGAAGCCGCCGGAGTCGGGTTACCCTGACAGACCAGACTGGGAGCGAGTACAGTGGGGGAGAACGGCAGGGAGAGAAGGAGAGAAAAGAGAGTTGAGGGGATAAACAAGTGAGTGAAGGATGGGACTGGAAAGTAAGAGAGAGAGTGAGGTGGTGGACTAGCGAGAGCCAACCCTCTGACTTATTCTGTCCTCCCTCAGGACATTTTTATTAATCTCAGTGTGTATGTGTGCAGTGTGTGTGTGTGTGTGTGTGTGTGTGTGTGTGTGTGTGTGTGTGAACCTGGGCCAGAGGGCTCCAAAAGACGACCACTTGAACTCGCCCCAGCTGAGAAAACAAATGGCCTTGACTCTGTCTCTCCCTTCTCTTCTTCTCCCCTCATCCAATTTTCATCTTTTTTTTTTTTCCCCGACGATGGGCATTTAATCAAGTAAGGGAGCTAATCAAAGCCAGAGAAAGGCTCCTGAACCCTCAGCTATCTCCTCCTTAATCCTAAAGCTCTGCTTCTCATTTGCCATTGACCTCGAGGACCAGACTTGTCCACTGAACCCCCCCCCCTCTCCTCCCGCCACAGGGACATAGGGGGGGAGTTAGATTGCTGGAGAGTTTAGCGGTTAGCAAAAGGTTATAGTATGTGTGTCCGTGTGTGTGTGTGTGCGTATAAATCCATATTGTAAGGCACAGTAAAATGAAATGTCAACAAACCTCTTCAACTGTAGTGTATAAAACATGCAGAGGATGAGACGAATAGGGTTCAGGAATGAGGGAGGAGAAGGGGAGAGAGGAGGAGAGGAGCAGGGAGGATGGAGGAGGCACACGGGGTCACGGGGGTTGAGGTGATAAGTCGCCTGCTGGGGAATTAATAGGGAGCAGATGGCGCTACCTTTACTTAATGTAGGGGTGTGGATACAAGGGGAGAGATTTATCAGTCTGTAGGAGAGTGGAGTCTGCCGATGGCTGGCGGGCCGACTCCCCCACCTGAGGAGGATTTAGCACATTCCTGCCTCACTGTGAACCGGGAGGTGTCTGTGGAACGGCAGAAGTTCGCTGTCAGAGAGGGGGATTTAAAATAGTCAAATGTGTTTTTTTTCCCCCCTTTTGCATGATGAAATGAGCTGAAGGTGAAGAGGTTTTCTGTTGTCCCTTTGAATACCCAAGGTTCTCTGCTAATGAATACTCTAAGTAGATGTTTTTCAGTAGAATTATGCTTATCAAGTGCACATGGTTACCAATTTCAATCCAGTTTTTAAGCTCTTATGTTGTTTTCTTTCTTTCTATCTATCAATTCACTCGCCTAAAGTCAGGTTATCTCTCAGCCTGATAGATAATTAAACTCTGAGGAATCAGAGCTCTTTCATCCTTCTGAGTGAATCAATTCAAACTAAATTGGGTTCTACAGGATCAGCAGGTACAATGCGGTGTAAATAATCCACTTTTTCATATCAGAGAACTAACCTCTAAATTCCCCCTCCAGAAGAACACAATGGGCCTCGTATTTGAATCTTTCAAGCGCACACATTTGATCTTAAATTTTGCACACAAGCAATTTAAGAACTTTGGTTTCAACCTTTAATACTTCACATTTTAATATAGATGTGAGCTTCCCACCTGTAAGGCCATACAAACACAAAAAGCCGACTTGAAATTAAAAAAACAAAATGAAGCTCTTTTCTTATCTAGAAAAATGGAAGAAAAAAACGTATTTCGCCTTTTGGTTTAATAATAAAAAAAAGGAGAAGCGAGTCATTTCCAGATTTAGTTTGATGTTCTTCTAAAGGGAAATCTCTCATTAAAGTAGTGTGTGAAAATGTTCTTTCTCAGCTTTATGCTAATGTTTTTATTGTGACCTGGAAGTTAACCAGTTACCATTCAAGGTCCTTTTTTTTTGGAGAATTGGTGGTTGTGTTTAGGGGGAGATAGCAGGTCAACAATAAGTGGTGACATCATCTGAAAGCTGTGAACCTGAAGATTCATTTGATGCATGTCAAGTTGTTCTGGTCAAAAATATCTAATAAATTGACTTATACTAATGTTATGAACCCCTTATACACCTGAATAGGTTTAAATAAATAAATAAAATAAATATGTCCCTTTGAAGTCCATTTCCATGTTCAACTATGTTCCATAAGTTGTTGCAACAATTTTTGGATTGATACCATTTGTTACACACATTTGTTGCTGAATTATGCAATTTTATTCATATCGAGAATGGATAAAATGGTTAGAAAAACCCTCCAGAATATAATCTCAATATATCAAGACCTTTGGAACAACATAGTAGAATCCATGCTGCGATTTCAGTTCAAAAACTTTGGTCATTTTGGAGATTTCTGTATTATCAATGATTGGATGACGAGCACTTCTGTTCTACAAACTGCTGAGTAGTTTTAAAACCCCACGAATGATCAGCTTCCTCTGGAGGCCACAAAATAATACCTGAGCTTGCCTGTAAAACGAACCTTTGTTGAACAAAGGATGCATGAATACACACTTGAAAAAATAATCAGCACTGCGTTGAAACTCAACAGCAACTCATTTCATTTTTTTAACAGGTAAGCAGATCACTTTTGTGAAATGACCTTACCAACAAGGCAGAAAAAAACATGTATTTGATAAAGGGGCTTTTATTATTTCTTATTAACCTCTTTTTAAAGTCTCATTTTGTTCTTTGAGAGTGTCATTAATTAGTGGGAAAGTGGAAGACATGCTGAGGACTCTCTAATGTCTTCTGGTAGTTTTGGTTGTTTTTTTCTCTCTATCTGCTGCCGTTAGGTGACATTTCCTTTATGGGTTCGGCGCATCCAATTTAAGATCAAACATGATTCATCAACATACTCTCATGGGTAAGAATGGACATGGCTGTTTCAATAACCCTACGTGCTGTTTTTTTTTATTTCCCTCTTACTGCTTTCAGTTAGACCAAAAATATTTCTCCCTTGGTCCTTACGTGGTCTGTTTGATTAATATAGTAACATTTCACCTCCCTTTTTAAACATAAAAAGCTGTATTTTATGATCTGTACAACTGACTGTAATGTCTTCCTCAACTTGACCCAGTCCCAGTTATTTCTATGGATACAGCAAAGGAACCAGTGGGAGCTGAGTGGGCCTATCACTCTTATCACTTTAGTGATAATGGCCGTCACATAAAAGATGACCCACTGAACTCCACAAATGCCAGAGTGGCCCAATTAGCCACTATGCATTTCATACAATTTGCAAAGGGCAAATGTTCCCAAGCTGTAATTATGTACTCACATTGCCCACCTTGGGTGACCTGCCAACCAGTCTTGACGTCCGTCCGTTGTAGAGGTCGCCATGACAGCGCTGGCAAAAACACAAAGAAAAATGAGCTGCGGGGTCTATCATTGTGTCTGTAATTGGTCAAGTTGCGCTTGTTACCTAGTAGCGAATACATAATGGATAGTGCTGATTGCACCGTTAGATGGACGGGGAAATGTCACTGTGGGGGATGGATGAGTGGGATGCTGTTGGTTATGTCTACAGTTTAACGGTGCTGCCTCTTTCATCAGCATCGATTAGTGATGAAATAGAACAAAATGTCATTTTATGACCATTGTAAGACCAGGAAGGCTTTTGATGTGCTCTTGGATGCAAAGGTCTGCTCCTGAACCTGACCATTACACTGACCAATACACCCTTCATCTCAAGGATGATGAGCTACAACATAATACAGTTCAGGGTCGCCCTGTTCCCAGGTACTCACAAGGAGTATGGAGTTTATCTCACCAAAGGCTACTGGCAACATTGCTCTGAGGGTCACTGAAGCTCACAAACCCATCTGCCATAGAATCCAGAGAATGATAAGACCAAGAGTCAGTGCTGCTGAAGAACTGTACACTCAGAAAGCTAAATTATTTTTTTTAAAGAGCCATCTCTCCTTTTCAGATCTTTGCATAGTTTCCCAACCATTTCACATTTGGGGCTTATTGGTTTTCTTGCATTATGTTAGATGAAAATGTCAATACCTCTAAATCTGTATGACAAAAATGAAGCTAGAGCAGGTTAGCATAGCATAGAGATGGGAAGCAGAGGGAAACAGTTAGATTTTGTTCAGAGCAAGAGCAACATCCAGATCTTAAAAATGAAGCTAATGCTTTACTTAAACCTGCATTCTTTCCAGTGGCCAGGAGGGGGCGACTCCACTGGTTAAAAAAAAAGTCTGATGTATAAAACTTGATGAGAAAATACGCTTGAACTTGTTATATGATTTATAACCTCAGTAAACACTTTACTAATAAGTTTATGGCCTCAGTTGCTGGTTTCAAAGTCTTCTTCAATACAGTATGATGTTCCTTTTGTGAATTATATTCCAATTTAGAGGGAAATTGGTAATAAAGAAGGGTAGGCTTAAGGCTACCTTGTTTCTTTTGTTTCTTAAAAATGTCTTTTTCAGCAACTGCGTGTACTAAACAACACTCTAAGAAGTCATTTGTTAGTTGGAATTGTGAGTTCACTTTGCTAACCAAGCTATATGTAGCATTAGCAATAAGCTAGCTTTTTCCTCCCCAGCTCCACCTTCTCATCCAAATGTGGTCACTTCTAGTTAAAAAAAAATCCAAGCTGACGTTCTCCAAAATGCTAAACTCCTAAAGGCGTAAAAAAAATTGTCTGGCTCTCTTTAGCTGAGCAGGAGGCAAGCAGTGCTAACGCCACACAAACAGTCTTGCAAACGGCAACAGTGCTTCTGTGACAACGCCATGCATCTGGAAGGCATTATCAACGATAACCACTGTATGAGGGCAAAACAGAGTGGCGGAAAATGGAATATAACCACAGAATCACATGCAGTAATATGCATGTGGGCAGGACCAGCTACGTCAACAATTTATTGTTATTTGCTGTTAATAAAGAATGTAGAAACTCACTAAAAACACACGTATCCACTATATCTTTACAAAGTAGCTAAGTAGCCATTTTTAAAAACAGATTAAAAACCTATCTTTTCTCTACAGCATTTGGTTGAACTGTGTGCATGTGTGGTTGTGGGAGTGGGTGCACATGTGTGAGTAAGTAAGTGTATATGTGGTGAATATGGAATAGCTTCTACCTGCACTCTTCAATTAATTTGTAATCGATTTTTGTTTGATTTTTCTGTGTTTTTTGTTGTTGTTTTTTAAACTGTAATTATGTATATACATTGTGAAGCACATTGAGTCTGCCTTGTGCATGAAATGCGCTCTATAAATAAAGTTGAATTGAATTGAAAGTTGAAAGTAGTTGTTTTGTGCTGAAGAAGTTGTAACTCATGTCCTCTGAGCGTTTCTTGGACTTTGTTTTGTATTATCTTAACTGAAAAAGTCCTTTCGAAATGACAGTCAATTATTATAAACAATACCTTTTAACAATTCAGCAAGATGACCTGTCTTAGCCTATTCCAGGTCCTCCTGGTGCTGAGGTCCAGCAGTGTTCAGGAGATGCTGCTGTGAGGCAGGCCCTCCCTAATGTCTCCATTGCCTGCACCTGACCCCGCTAGCCAGCAGTGGCCAAATTTAGTTTGGAAACGTGCCACCATGGGAGAGCCGACAGGCCCATTAATCAGCAGGAGTCTCCCCCCTACTCATCCTGCAGGTCAGAGAAGGAGCAGCACACACAAAAGTGCATACACAAGAGAGACACACATAAACTACCTTCATGTACAAACACAACGCACAATAGCGCACCACGGACTAAACAAATGATCGCTGAAACTTTAAAAGAACTCTGACAGCAACCCTTCTCCTTCCACTTTCCACTACCTGCCCTAAATCCTCCATCACCTCCTTTACACACACACACACACACACACACACACCTGGTCACGGCCCTCCATCACTCCCAGTCTGTTCCAGTCTCCCATCCCAGCTCTCTTCTCTCAATGTGAGCCAGCTTTTCTGTCAGCCTGGGGCCCCGGTTGCAGGGGTTATCCACACTCTGCTACCCCTGGATCGCACTCCATGCAAGGGACGAGGGGAACATACACACACACACACACACACACACACACATGCACACACACACACACATACAGGACCAACACACACAAACGTCAGCACAAATACTCATTGTGACCCTTAGGAACACAAACTCTCAGACACAGAGACCATCTGTAAAACATGATGGATTGATGTGTTGGATCTGAGCCGGAGAATCCATAATATTGGACGACTTGGATGGATGTGAAGTGGGAAAAAAAGACTTTGAATATATGTGGTGTAAGGCCAGGTTGTGTGACGTTTATTATCATGTCTGAGATGAACTCAAAGTACTCTCACCTTTGGGAATATGCAGAGAAATCAGGAAAGATGTCCAAGTTTGTCTGAAGAAATCCTTACATCACCTGCTTTTTGGAAAGTGAAACTGCAGCTTTGAAGCAGCAGCTAATTGACTTGTAATCAGTGTTTACTATCTCGCAATTAACACTCAGAGACAATGAGATCGCAGAATGTGGCACCAGCAGAAGGCATTTATTGGGCAATATCCCTGAGGTGTGGGACGATGCCAGAAAGTAACCGGAGAGAATGTGTCTGATAACTGGTACGCATTTATATGCAGTGTCACTGGTGCACTTATCCTTTCTAATGTGAAACTCTGCAGGGAGATGAATGGTGGGATTGGGTTAGATTAATGAAGGTTACCAAAGTCCCCAGATGTTTCTGTGGTAATTAGAGGCCTTTGTTTATCAGGAAAACAAGTCACATCAAGAGCAAAGCATTCATTATAATTTTTCATAATCTTAATAATTCAAGTGTAGCTGCTTCATTTTGTTCCCAATTTATCATGCTAATGTTATGAATAAATCTACATAATTTCAACACTGCCTGTTGGATCAGCTAGCAACAGACTTTGATAGAGCTAAATATTGAATTTGTACTTTACATCTATTGATGCAGAATATGTGCACCCAACCAATAGGGCAGTTTGCTGCATGCTGACAAAATGTAACAACCATTAAAAAGTGCATTGTTTTATAGCTTTGCCAACAAGCAAATGTATTAAGGGACAGTTCGCTCCAAAAGAAAAAAATACATATTTGTAATGTAGTAAATGCATATTTGATCAGTCGTAAATTAATTGCAATCAATCACAAATCACACTTTTTTATCCATTCAAAATGCACCTAAATGAGAGATTTTTTCAAGTATTTAATTATCTTATCAACACGAGAGATAACAAATGTGCATGCGTTATGCTAATGCATGTACACTTGTTATTGGAAATGAATTAACAGCACAGTAGTTAGAAGGCTTCACACATATCTATATAACTGGAGTTACATCCGGTAGTTTCCAATGCTGGTTAAAATAATCCACTGTCACCCCGAGGTACCTGAGATTCCTGAGTAAAGTCCGATCGTCATCCTCCAGAATGTTCGACAAGCTAGCTTGTGCTGGGGCTAATGGGACTGTCTGCATTAGCTGTCTGCTTGGCTAGCAAATAGTATTAATGACCAGATGTACTCCAGTGGTAACTCAGTTCACGTTGAGAGAAACTGCAAATAACTTTGGTCTTGTGGAGAGATCCATCTGGCAGGGCTTTGTAGCTGGACTTGACATTTAACATACTGATTTTTTTTTTTAAATAGATTTCTTGCTAGTTGCCATCCAACTTTTGGCAAATGTGTCAAAACCAGGCGGCAACCTCCAGGTCTGAGCAGTGAGGCAGGAAACCAGGAAGTGCCTTAAGCTGCATTCTACCGAAAATTCCAGCAGGGGGGCGCTGACAGCGGCTGCAGAAGCATTTCGGTCCATTCATTTCAATACAAAATAAGAACATTTCTCACTTGATGTATTACGTCATAATTGTTTTTTAGGACAACACAATGGTCTCAATCGATAGTAAAAAATCTTCTTTAAGACACTTTGATGTTAATAGTGTAAATAATGGCCCCATTTAGAAGAAAATAGAAGATAAAGAATCACATGATTTGGGGGCGTGGCTACCTTTGATTGACAGGTCACTAACAAGGCAAGCCGTCATTAGAAGAGAAGCAGAACAATGCGTCCCCACGGCAACATGCCAAAAAGTTATATAAATAAGGACGGTTACCGGTTTGGTCTCATAACTTTGACCCTTTCACTGTTTTTTCACTTAATGACAGTTTATTTGAACGTTTTGTTCATTTAAAATGTCTTGTTCAGCGTTTGGTTGGACTAACAGACACTCCAAGGAGTCGCTGCTCAGTTTTCTGAGCTAAGTATTGTACACTTTGTTTTTGTTTTTTGCTAACACACTAACACACTATGTGCATTAGGGAAGGGCCTCCCTGTTTTGTGAGAATGTAGTCCTGATGAAACATAGGGCCTAATTTTGATGGTGAAGGAAAAAGTTTATTGAAATGAGGAAACTATTGGGCTGAGAGAACTTTGGGATGAGCCGTACTGAACTAAGAAGCGTGAATGAGCTGTAAACATTAGTAGCATACTCCTCAGCTGCGCTGTAGCGTTAGCGTTAGCGAACAGTATCAAACAGTTTCTTCTGTGTGGTGATACTGTTGGCAGGTATTGTTTAGGTAAAAAGAGAATAGTTCCTACGTGAAACAACACAATCAGGATTATCTTGAGTAACCAGGTCATGATTTCTTGAAAGAGACTGTCGGCACTTTGAGCATCACACGCCAAGTGCTATCTAGTTCCATTATATTTGAGAGAAGGCAAAATCTCTACAGCAGATATCGCCAACACTCTGCACCTCACACCTAAGAGGAAAAATATGTATCTTTTAATTTTGGCTGAACTGTCCCTTTAATAATTAACCTTTCTCAGTATTAATTCTTGGAAAGTCGACAAAGGGTTGGTTTCTTCCTGGTAATTAATCTGCCCGTATAGCAGGCAGGATGCTCAAAGCAGCATTTTAATGTGCACTTGACTGATACTATCACATTGCACCAAATAGCTTCATTCTCACAGAACACTTGAAACCACAGAGAGCAGCTGTTTAATATAATCCAAAATGATTTACAGTTAAAGGCGGGTGACCATTGTGATTTCCACAAGGTCACTTCAGTACAGTGTGTTGTCAGTGTGGGGGCTTGCAGGTTGAGCCGGACAGTGCTGGCTGCATTTTGACTCGCCCCAATTGTCTTGTCAGAAATCAATCGGAGATCACAACGTGGTTTTGCAGCAGGGAGGTCAGTCCTCACTACAGCGTAAATATTTCATTCCGGACTCACGTCAAGGGGCTTTTAAAGATGTGTGCTGGACCATGCTCCCCTCTTGCTGCCCTCTGAAAGTGACAGGGCTTGCGTTTTAGCCCACTTCAGGACCAGGTTAAATCAATTAAAATCTATTATTCATATGACAGTGCAGTGACCTCACTGAAAGCCCCTGTAATTTCAGAATAGAAAGGAGAAAAGGAACTGGCAGTGAACTTTGGCCTCTCAAGTTTTCAAGAGAATACCGGGAACAATTGACCTTGTTTTAAAAGTCAGGCCTTGAAAAATGACTGCTTGAAACATGGTGTGCCTCGGAGTGTTTTTTCCTAAGATACTGTAGCCTGAATACAGCAGATAAATGAATGCAGAGCTGTATTGCAAAGGCTTTCCGGAGGACCTTATGTGCATGTGCAGCAGTCGTCCCATGCTTATTTGGGAGAAAATTGTCTCCACATTTTCAATTGCAGATAAATACAGTCTCACTTAGACTGGAACGTATCATCTTTACCACCATGCTTAAAAATCACCCTCACAAGGTCACTCTAAGAGCTGTAGCTCTGCTCTCAAGGCAAGCATAGCGAGCCTTCACCTATTGTTCGTCAAAGTGCAACTCTCTTCTTCTCTTTGAGGGGAAGATTTCAGTGGTATAGCCACCATAGATGGCGGCGGGCTGTTTGGTCGGATAATAAGCAGAGAGGAGTCAGGAGGAGAGAAGTCATTAAGACCTGCTCACATATAATCATCCGTACGCCATCGCCATCTCTCTATCTCGATTTCTTTTTTCTCCACCATCTCTCTCTTCCGCTCTCCTTCTCCTTCTCAGATGAAAGGGCCTTCTCACACCGCATCGCAAATGAAAATGATGGAGGCTGATAAAAAAGAAAGAAGGGAAAAGATGAAAAGTGGTTTTGAAGTGGTTCGCCACATTAGTTGGCTTCCCCCTACCGACCTTTCAATTTAAGCAAACAATACGTTGACTCGGAGACTTGCTAAGCTTGGGTATTTATAGAGGCGAGAGTGCAGAAAATACGTAAAAATTAGATGGGTGGACAGAGGGAGCTGTATATGGATAGATAGATAGGGGTTGTAACACTTCTTTACTGAAGAAATAATGTTTGCACATGTGCATTCTTTTGTTTTGTTGTTTGTAGAACGAGGGGGCAACTGGCTGTCATCCAACCACACATCACACTGGAGAGAAAAAGAAAAAGTCTGTCTACGAATGTAATTTCGTGCATGTATTGGCTTGGAAAAGGAAACCAAAATGTTTAAGGAGACTACGAGTCTTGTCGGCCACGTTAATGTCTCTGTGACCTGTACCATAGACTGTATAAATAATGGACGTAGTGACTGTGACGTCACACATTGGTTTGTGGCCCATTTGAAGCATCAAGTTCATCGTTACGATTGTCGCCATCTTGCTCCGCCATCTTGTTTCCGATACGGGGAGCAGACCATATTTGGACTGTGGAGGTGGAGAGGGATCTGATCACTGACTACAGCCTCTCTACACCTCAACCTGACTGAGAGAAGCTGCTGCTAATTCATGTTAGCATTAACTGGGATGTTAATGTTGGCTAGCAAGAAACAAAAACAAAATGTACATTACTTACCTAAAGAAAATGAACAGCGGCTCCTTGGAGTGTCTGTTAGTCCAACCAAACGCTGAACAAGACATTTTTAATGAACAAAATGTTCAAATAAACTGTCATTAAATGAAAATACAGTGAAAGGGTCAAAGTTATGAGACCAAACTGGTAAAGTCCTTTTTCTTATATAACTTTTATATATAAATATATATATAACTTTATTGATACGTTGCCATGGATACTCATTGTTCTGCTTCTCTCCTGATGACGGCTCGCCTTGTTAGCCACCTGTCAATCAAAGGTAGCCACGCACCAAATCATACTATACTATATAATACGATTCTTTATCTTGTATTTTCTTCTAAATGGAGCCATTATCTACACTATTAACCAAACTATACTAATCAATTTGTCTTAAGGTAATAAATCAAGTGAGAAATTTTCTCATTTTGTATTGAAATGAATGGACACAAATACTTCTGCAGCCGCTGTCAGCGCCCCCTGTTGGAATTTATGGTAGAATGCGGCTTATGGCACTTCCTGTTCTCTTAAAAACGTATTTATTCCCACTAAATGTAACTGAGTTTTATAGCTATCTCACAGCATTTTTTCCCCATATACACTATATAAAATACAGGCTGCAGACACATAAAGGGAGGGCAAGAGGGGGGTTCGACAGCAGAAAACTTAATTTCTACAACCCTGAACTTATGACTCTGTGTAAAACGTAAGAATGCAGAGTTTAAATAATTTTGAACCTTTTGGAGAATTTTTAACAAAATTAACTCATTCAAAAACCTAAAAAGTTGGTTCCCAGCTGGAGCCAAATAATAGCAGAGTTTCTTTTGAAGATGTTTATCTTCTCTCGAATGTAATGGTACCAGTTGGCACTCGGCTTGTGGTGCTCAAAGCGCCAAAAAATACATTTAAAAATGTCTCTTTCAACAAGTCATGACCCAGTTACAGTTACTCCACAGACTTTGTTGCGAGCAGTTTCATGTTGGAACTATATAGTTCCTATGTATTTTTTAGCGCTTTCAGCACCACAAGCAAGGTGCCATCTAGTTCCATTATATTCAGCGGAAAGCAGACATCTCCACAGCTTTCCAACACTCTGCAAGTCACACCAAATCAATATAGATGTATAAACAGCACTGCAGGTAAGAGGGAAAAGAAGAAAATTATGTATTTTTGACCTTAATGTCCAATGCTACCTTGTGTATTTTTAGTCTTCTATGATATTGTTGAGTATCTTTAAAAGTGTTCTTAAAAAACAACTCTGGTTTAAAAATACTTTGGAGGTTCTCTAAAATTTGTGATGTTATTTTGGCTGTCAATCATAATTTAACATGTGTATGCTGTATTGAAGACTTGAAACTAACAATTGAGACCATAAACTCATTATAAGAATGTTTTCTTAAATAATAAATTAAGTGAAAAGTTGTGTCATTTTTCTCATAGACTTCTATACACCCCTGCTGGTCATTAGAAAAAAAATTTGAAGGTTGAAGACAACTTCACAGGCACTTCGCTTTTCAGACCTGGAGGCTACATCCACTTTTCATTTGTACAGTTTATGATTTCCACCCACTATAATGACAATAATGTCATAAACAGCTGGTGGTGCTACAGGATGTGTTTAAGAAAACAGGGAGAAAAATGGCATTGGGGTTCATGTATGTTCATGTGTTAATTTAATTCTTCAATGGAGGATTCAGTACCAAATAACAAATAAGATTTATCTGCTAAGTCTGTTTCCATTGCCAATTCAACTTTTTTTTAAATATAGGCTCTTAATTCTGAATTAAGTCCAAAAAAATAATTCTTTCCAGCTGCCATAAGACTGTACAACACCAACACAACCTGAACATTTTTGCATAAATCTGCACTCTGCACATTTCTCCACTTAAATTTGCACTAAGTTGTATATAGTATATTATTACTATTATTATTATTGTATATTTGTATATTGTTAAATGTCTTTTCTTAGATTGTTTATTTTTTATCTTTATCTTAATTGTGTGAAACTTTGCGGCTGTAACAAAGAAATTTCCCCACTGTGGGATTAATAAAGTCAAATCTGAAATCTGAAAAAATGTATCATTGTCTTCATGCATGTACTGCACCTTTAAATACATGTCTTGTTTACATGCAGGTATGTGTGTGTGCGTCGTACCCCTCAGGGGCAGCATCAGTAGGCGACTGCTGTAAATGGACTCTCACTATCGTTTAAGATGGCGTAACGCATCAGCCAATCACATGATCCTCTTCCCCCTCATACCCTCTGGCCTCAGCTGGTACCATGGCATTATCAGAGGAGCAAAGCAGCCATTTATACAAACATACACACATACTGTACGTACACACACACACACACACACACACACCACCTCCCTCTTATGGCTTCAGGGCCATTCCAGGAATGTCAGAGATGGTTTCACCCTTTGTATCTCTCCTCTTTCACCAATGCTGAATGATGGTGGCCTGCGTGGTTTGAGATTGTCATGGCCCAGAAACCCATTCTGAGTGACTGAAATGTAATAAGGCCATCTAGCCTCTGAGGGTAGAATATGGAGCCAGCATAACATGGCGGTAAAATCCTACGTTGATGGCTGTCACTACTACCAGAGTGTGAATTTTAAAATTGGTTCAAACAAGCAGAAAAATATTGGAATTTAAAAAACAGTAGAGATGCAGACGTTGGACTGGAAAGTCAGATTCACAGCCTCATTTAATTTCAGCTTAAAGCTAGTATTGCTTGGCTTTCTCTACTTAAAAGGTACTATCCACTTACTCCAGAAGAGTAAGCATATTGTTTCTATCTAATTGACACTAAGCTCATGGCTTTTACCATGTCAACACTGGATTACTGCTGCCTTTGAGCCCGTGGAGTGGTTGACTTGGCCCACATTCAGGCCTTGTTTTCCTTTCCACTCTGTCGTCTGCTGCTCATACACATATAGTTGGACGGGCTCACATGCTCATAGTGCCACATGTGCACACACACGGAAGCACTCTCTCCATCTCTCTCTCGCACACACACACACTCGCCATGTCTTTCTTTCAATCCCTCCCTCTTCTCACTCCACATACACACACACACACACACACATGGTGTTCCAGCATTAGACGAGTGTTCCAAGGCCAATTTCACCACCGCTGAAAGTCCCTCTCTCCCAGAAGCCCCTCTGGTTCAGAGGCTAGACCGGCTAGCGATTGGCCGGTCAGAGGCTAGTCTAGTTGGTGATTGGCCAGCGAAGGCCCCTGGTGCACGGTGACAGTAATTAGCACACGCCAACCATTAACAAACACAGATTAGGCATGAACCCGCATGGCACGCTGCCATCGACGCGTGGTGTGTGGATGTGTGTGCGTGAAGAGTGGTATTCCCCTGTGAGTGTCTCATTTTTGTGTTTGTCTGTATTCAAGACTTGGCATGTGTGCGTGTGTGTGTTTGTTGCTGGTGCTTGCATATGCCTTGTTTTTTTCCCTGCCTGTGCGTTTATCCGACCTGTCTGTATTCACGTGTGTATTTGTGTGCACATGAGTGTGTCAGTGTGTATTTGTGTTCAGCCTCATTTCCTCTGTGCCTGCTGGTCAATTTTGGCATTTGGAGAGAAAGATGCTGCGCATTCCCCACGGCTCCCTCGCTTCTAGCGCTGAATTAGAGATGGGGTTATGATATGTGGAAATGATTTTTTAAACGCCACCAATCTCTGTTTCCCTCCCTCTTTTTCCTTTCTCTCTCTTTCTCAGTCCACCCCCCCTCCTGGGCTGGTGAATCCGCCCTGCTGTGTGCGCTTAATGAAAGATAAGAAGAGTCCTCCACCACTGACACTGAGCCACGGACCCTCAGAGGACTGCGCTAATCTGCTTGGCCCCTAATGGGGGCCACTTTGTGTCTGCCGAGGATCATTTCATATCAAACAAATTGTGTCCTGTGAAACCCATTACATTTTGGGCCCTTTGGAGATGCTTCGCCCTTAGCTGACACATAGAGGACATCTTCGGCCCGACTTTTGATGCCGTAAATATTTCCTAAGATGGTCTTACATTGAGCATCTCTTTTCTTTTCTTGTCAAAGATGGGCTTTGTGCATCTTTTAAAACCTGTCCGCTCTTTCATTAAAGAGAGATTGGGAGGGTGGGGGGTTCAAACGATGAATGAGAGAGCCAGCGAGGAGGAAAAAAGAGAGGGATAAGAATGTGGGAACTGGAGGATGGAGGGATAACAGAGGGAGCGATGAAGGGTTAATGAACTCGGATTCTCATCTTACATGTATTCAGTTTCGTAATTGTCTCTCTGCATGCGGTCTTGCAGCATATGCCATTGACGTCAGGAAATTCAAATAATGTATAAAAATATCATTATTTACATGTGATGATGGCCGTGTGATTTTGTTATGAGAAGGTGCTGATGATGCAGAGCGGACAAATCAGTTTCCAGCTTCGACGCCGAATGCAAGTTGTTTATTTAAGGTGGAGAATATGGTTAAAGGTGGTATAAAATAGCCAACACGAGGAGGTGCGAAAACCCCATCACAGACAACACGTTCCTAATATATCTCCACTCACCCTGCAAGGCACAACTGCCACGGTAAGCAGCAGCAGCTGCAACACATGTATAGTAAATTTCTATTTGTATTGACAATAGTGTAATCTGCTGGGACAGTGTCACCCCTTGTGCAGGTCATCACTCTTAATGTTTATGTGTCTGTCCATATGCATGTGTGTGTGTGTGTGTCTGTGCACATTGTCCAGTGTGTGTTTTTATGCGTGCTTGTGTCTGTATGTGTATGCCATCAGTTCTGCCAGGGAGAAAACAGGGAGGGGGGGTGTGTGAGGGGAGAAGAAAATGATCCGGGGCCGATACATATGAAACAGGAGGGCTCATACATAAACATAGCTCCAAGGCCCCGGGGCCAGGCAATCTACGAGGCAAATTGCTCACCAGTCAGCCATGGAGGCCGCACTGTTTACTATGCATGAGGTCTTGTGACATGCTTTAAAGCCGCCCCTAAAACAGGATGACTGGGCCGGTGGAAGCGAAGAGTTGCCTTTTTCTATTGCTGTGGTATTCTTTCTTGTGAAAAATATGTGGTGGGAGGAGAACGGATCATCGTTTTACTCTGCGGAGCTGTTGTGTGGTGTACAGTAGATGCTGCATGAAAGGCAAAATATGAGTGTTAGGGTATGACCGCCTGTCTGCGAGTCTGACTGTGACAGTGTGTTCATTTGTGTGTGAGTGTAGGGGGAAAACAGTGTTTGTGACTCAGGTATGGAGGGATTTCAGTGTTATTTTAAAGGTTATTTTCCCTGCTGCACTTGATAGCAGATTGTAATGACAGACAGGAGACATGGGGAGAGAGAGAGAGAAGACATGCAGCAAATGTCCCTGGACAGAATCAAACAGAGGATGTTGCAATTACATGATATGCATCTTAACCACCAGGTCACACCATTCAGTGCTGCTGTGTGTGATGGACAACTAGGAATACCTTATGTCTGAATGTGTACTAAAGAAACAATATAGGCCTACATGACAGTCATTTCTTTCCATCCAAATGTAATGCACAGTCTTATCAAAATTTCCACAAAATCACCAAAAGAAAATGCAAATAAATATGCCTTTCCACCAGTGACTGCATAAAAGAAGTGGAGCCATCATGATGTCGCCCATTTTTTCCATGTGGACTGAGTTTGGTATATTGTCATCTTGTTATTACAGAGTCAGAAATATTTGTACAACAGGGTGGTTACCTGGTACCGCATAGGAATAGCTCCGTCATCAGCTAATGCTAGCACTAGCTAACTAGCTTGTTTAGCATTCAAAATTAATGTAAACAGTGATATTAATTTTGGCTTGTGAAGAGCAGGCTTAAAAATAAAAGTACCTAGTGTGAAAGATGAACAGCTGACTCCCTAGAGTGTATTTTACTACAACTGAAGGCTGAATAAGAGATTTTTGACAAACTGAAAAACAAACTTAGCATAATGACTGCAAATGGAGGGAAACTCTTAGTTAGCTTAGCATAATGACAGCAAACGGAGAGAAACTCTTAGCATAGCTTAGCATAATGACTGCAAATGGAGGGAAACTCTTAGCTAGCTTAGCATAATGACAGCAAACGGAGGGAAACTCTTAGCATAGCTTAGCATAATGACTGCAAATGGAGGGAAACTGCTAGCCTAGCTGTGTTGAACTAGCAGCTGATGAGTTTTTGTTTCCGCAGTGACAAGATAAATAAATAAATGTCAAATTACTAAGATGGAAACACAGCAATTTGAATGTACACAATGCCATTGATAAGCATTGATATGCCTGAATCCTGATTGACTGGTAGTGACCTGCCAAAGTTAGCTCCACCCTAAAGCATCAACAAGTTCTCCAACAGAAACGGCAGAAGAAGTTGTGTGTCAGTACTATAAATTGTGACTAGTAGGCACGTATTGCGTTGTTGCGCGTACACATGTACAGTCGGCAGTTGTTACGTAAACAACATAACTTAAGCTAAAAATGGTTTACTTTTGATTTCACATGGGACACGAACCCCACTCTCCTGGGTGGAGGCCCGCTGCTTGTTTGAATCCGCCCTTTTAAACTTCACTTGGCTGTCAATCACTGCTACGTCAGCAACATGGCAGTGGGCGCATTACAGCGGACGGTGAAATACGGAGACACAACTACTTTTTCGCTGCCTGTACACGCAACCTATATTAATGTTTTTGACAGGAGTAAAGGCTAAATGGAACCATAATTTTATTGAAGACTTGAAACTAGCAATTGAGACCATAAACTCATTATAAGAATGTTTTCTTAAATAATAAATTAAGTGAAAAGTTGGGTAATTTTCTCATAGACTTCTATACACCCCTGCTGGTCATTAGAAAAAATGTTGAAGGTTGAAGACAACTTCACATACACTTCGCTTTTCAGACCTGGAGGCTACATCCACTTTTCATTTGTACAGTTTATGGTTTCCACCCACTATAATGACAATTTTATAATGTCATAAACAGCTGGTGGTGCTAGTTCTCATGTCAAAACTACAGGACTGTTTAAGAAAACAGGGAGAAAAATGGCATTGACGTTCATGTGTGTTAATTTAATTCTTCAATGGAGGATTCAGTACCAAATAACAAATAAGATTTATCTGCTAAGTCTGTTTCCATTGCCAATTTTGTTTTTATCATGTCAACTTTTTCACCTCAGCCAAGCTTCTTCTTTTTTTCTTTTTCTAAAGTTACAGCCATTTTTATGTGCAAAAGGATAATAAAGGTCATAAAAACAGCCGGATGGGAATACACTTAATGTGACATTTTTTTCACTATCACTGTTTTTCCTTTTTTTTTATTTTTTATCGTCATGACATAATAGAGATCCGATAAAATAGATAGTCTCTTTCTTTCATTGCTGTACTTTGAGGAACAAACACTAAAAAACACAGCACATCCAAAACAACAACATTCAGCATTTCAGAATCACACAGAAATCCTGTTTTACCCAAGTTTCTCACATGTAAACACGTAAACACCAAACCATAGCATCCTTTAGTTTCATGCAAGTAATGATTTTGTAAGAATGATAGATGTTTGGGAATGAAAGTCTTTGAGGCTGAACTTCAAACACCCCATCATTACATGGGAACACAAAAGAATACAACCGAGCAGGACGGAATAACACGACCGAATGGGAAGAGATGTTAACATGTAAACAAGCCGCCGGGACCACAGCTGCTCCAGCCTGCATTTACCAGCCCAGTATCCCAGGGGGAGCCCTCCTCAATTCAATTTCAATCTGCTCGACCCCCAGGGTCCAAGTTCAAGTTCAAAGTCAGGCAACCGTGGCACCAACAGGAGAATTGCCCACCCACGAGTCCCAGCCCAGAGTGAAGTATTCCAACTATAGATGAGATCAGGACAAATCCAATACCAGATCTATTCAAATGTCCTTTACAAGAATGAGTGTGTATGTGTGTGTGGAGGGGCAGGGGGAGACCACTGTCACATTACAAACACCTTTGCTGGCCCTCTCTCTCTATTTCTCTGTCTATCTGTCTTTCTCTCTCTCTCAGGCTATAATTATGCTAATAGTATGTATATAGCTGTGGCCCTGGAGGCTTGGGGCGTATTGAAGGCTCCCAGGTCTTTCTCTCCTGTAACAGTATTAGGGTGCTATTGAAAAGCGGACGGCGGGTGAGGAGGGGGGCAGGATAGAGAGATAGCGCGGGGTGGCAAATGGGACATGACCACCGTGCTCTCTGTCACGACGCCGCCCATTGTCTGGCCAAAGAAAAGGGCCTCCGCCGCCAGTGGGACAATAATAAAGGAGCAAGAATGGGCTGTGCATATTAAACAACACAACGGACCGCGTGGACCGACCTGCATGGCTACGATGAAGGGGGAAGAGGAGGAAAACAGACCGAATGAGAGAGAGAGAGGCAGAGAGTAAAAGGAGTGGGAGGGAGTGGTTGAGAGAAAAGGGTTGATGATGTGAAAAAGGCACAACAAGAGGCCGAGGCTCAGAGATAGCTGTAAAAACAGCAATGTTGTTTTGTTTCTTTAAAGAGATGACACCTGCTGATGTCATAGGTCTACTTCAGCGTACAATAGAGTCCTGATGCCACATCCAGGGTAACCTCTGCTCCGCTCGCCTCTGACGCAGTGCAATCTGTGGTGGAGAGTTTCTTTTTATCAGAAAACAGTAAACATGTTCCTGGGTTCACTTAACCCTGTGTCCTTTTAGGGGTCCTTGAGATCCTGCATATCCGCTCAAAAGAAAGACACAACGGTTCATCCTCTTGCTACTGAATGCTTCCTTTTTTCATCATGAAAACTGCATATTAAAACGATTTTGAACTAATAGCATTTCAGAAATTTGAAACAGAACATGATGATTTATCTCTCTTGTAAAATATGCATGGGTACAATAGATTTACATACAGTATGCTCTGTATCTGGGATTGATACAAACAGCGTGCAAATGCAACAACTGTTTCTTCCTCATCCAGATTATCAGCCAACACTCTTTCTTTCTAAATAATTTTGGGGCATTTTATGCCTTTGTTAGACAGTAGAGACAGTAGATGATGACAATTACAACTTTTTAGCTGTAACGTCTACACTGCTTGGACCTCTCCATGTCTGGACTATAGTGGCCACACAACTGGCTTCGCTATGTCATGAAATAGTGTTTGTTAAAGGCACAATACAGTCATGGGAAAAATGATTAGACCACCCTTGTTTTCTTCAGTTTATCGTTCATTATAATGGCTGGTACAATTGATAATAACCAAAATCATTGTCAAGGAAACCATGGAAAATGTCTAGATATCAGCTCTTAAATTAACCTCTTATGAGCTATTTTTGTTGTTATTATTATATTTGTCCAAACAATTGTACCTTTAGTTGTACCAGGCATTAAAATGAACGATAAATTGAAGAAAACAAGGGTGGTCTAATCATTTTTTCCATGACTGTATATAATATCCTACTGCTAGGTTACTCTCAATCAAAACAATAAGAAAAGATGGAGTTTGATGATCACAGGGGTTTTTCTGATTAGGATTCCTTCAGTGTTTATCGTTCAGGAGGATTTTTACCAGCAGCTGAATTATCTGCAAAAAAACAACAACAAAAAAACAACTGATTAAATTGGTCAAAACACTTAATTAACCAATTTAAAAATCAGTATTTCTCCAATGCTGTTTGTTAGACTAAGGTTTGTTTTTTCTCTATTTAGTAAAGATCCACCCGTTCAATGACCAAAATCCTCATCAGGTTACAAAATAAAGTTAATAACCACCTAGTCCTAAAAAATCTATTGTACAAATATGACTTATAAATAAAAAAACAAAAACAAATATGACTATATTAAAGCTGGATAAAAAATCAATTTATGACAGCTTCTGGGAGACCACCAGGAGCTGAATTATCTGCAAAAACAACAAAAAAACAACAACAACTGATTAAAATAGTCAAAACACTGAATTAACTAATGTAAAATCAGTGTTTTTGCAATTCTGTTTGTTGGACTAAGGTTTGTTTTCTCTCTAATTAGTTAATATCCACCTGTTCAATGACTAAAATTATTTTAGTTAAAAGCCACCTAGTTCTAAAAAATCTATTGCACAAATATGACTTAAAACAGGATAAAAAAAGTCAATATATGACCGCTTCTGGGAGACAAAAACCACAACATGACGCATGTGCAAAGAGGATATAAGGCCCCACTGACTCCATGGACTACATGAAAACAGATCATTCATTTTATTACAAAAGTGTTTTTGTCTAAGTTTGAAATTGCTGTAAACATTTACGATAATATACCAGTTCAACAAGATATGTAACATAAAACATAAAAGTTACATATTATACCTTTAAATGCCAGTAAAAACAAAAGTGAAATGAACCAGATATTACAAAAATTAACCATCCCTGTTTAGACAATTACAGTGAAAGTTTGCATTTCTTTAACCCTTTATCAGGCAAAGAACCATATTTGGTAACTTGAGCGGACATCTATAACAGGTCTCCTCATAGAACCATATGGATTTCTCCATCACAGATAGTGACACTGTGGCATCTGACCAATTAGTAAATCACACAAGATTCAAGCTTTCCTTTATTGTCATTGTATTAAAAAAGTATACAACTAAATTAACGTGTGCTTCTCATATATAAGGTGCTTTAAAAAAGACATTCAGACATTACGCATATGTAATAAGTAGTCTAAAAAGATAGTAAATAGTTTAAAGGTAAAAGATAAAGTGGTGATGGATGCAGATGATGTGTTATTGTCTATTTAGGGTTGCTGTGGGAAAGAGACTATAACAAATATAACAATAATAATAATAATAATAATAATAATGACTCAATTGACCAAGATTTGCAATATAAAAATGAAACATTTTGCAAAAAGTCAAGTCAAGTCAAAGTTTATTTATAGAGCACATTTAAAAACAACCTCAGTTGACCAAAGTGCTGTACAGTTATTAAAATAGAATAAATCATACACAAATAGGTATAAATAAAAACAATAAAATACTAAAAAACAGTAAAACAATAAAATAAAATAGAATAAAATAGTAATAAAAGCTCAATCCAAAACAGAGTTAGAGATAAAAAAAGACAAATAGAAGGGTAAAAAAAAGTAAAAAAGAAAGTGGCTTGTTATATCCTCCAATAACACTTCACGGTTGACATTTTCAATTTCCAGGAGTGCTCTATAAAGGGTTAACAAATCAACATAGTTTTCTTAATTTATTGAAACAGAACACTAAAGTTGCAAATGATCCGACACCTCAGTGATCCAGTACACAGTGTAAGCAGCAGCGTCCTCCCTGTGTGTGCTCCCCCCCCTCCCCTCCCGGAGTATGTTGAGAGGTGTCAACAGTAGAGGCGTGGGTGTGGGAGGCTCCACCATGGTTCACGGCTATCGCATGTGCCTCGGCGGCTATGCAGCGTGGCTACCATCTGTCTGCATGTCACACAGTGCGCTGCTCTCTCACTTCCTCCCTCTCCCTCTTCTGCACATCCTCTGCCCTTCTCTCACTCTCCCATCCCTTAATCTTTTATCTTCGCTTCCTGTCCTCTTTTTATTCTGTCTCATCTTACTCCTGCTGCGGCACGAGGTTATCACTTCATTAAAGACAGACTCTGACCTCCAAGAGCAGGACCTGGAAACCTTTAATGCAGGAAGAGTGC
Organism: Centropristis striata; assembly: GCF_030273125.1. Lineage (NCBI taxonomy): Eukaryota > Metazoa > Chordata > Actinopteri > Perciformes > Serranidae > Centropristis > Centropristis striata. The sequence continues at coordinate 3,387,557 of NC_081517.1, read as the reverse complement.
AAACAGATTTTTTTTTTGTTTTGGACGACCTGAAATGACATTATTGTCAACACAAATGTCTTTTTATTATAATTATTGATTAAAAAAAGAAACATGTATTGATACCGGATGAAATGAGATGTTAAGGAGACACAGCAGCACCTCTCACACACCAGTGAGTGGCAGTGTGCCACAGTTAGAGTAGACCCTCTTATAGAGTGGTACATATATGTATGGTGAAGGAGTGTGTCTGTAGCTGCTGCTTGTATCTTTCTTCAAGTGTGTTTGTGAGTGTTTCCTTCAATGCATGAATGCACTGCAAAAAAGCCAACTTGTATTTTTTGGCCTAAAACAGTGATTTAATTTGGTAAAACTTGAAAATATAAATTACTGACATTTAGGGCAATAATGTAAGTTAGCACAACAAGAAGAAGCCAGTTGTCTGCTCAAAAACAAGTTTGTGAGTTGTTGTTACTTATATCTTTAAGTTGGGGTTCAAAACAAGGGACAATAGTTCTGATAACTCTTATTTCTTTGTTGTGAAATTCGGTCATTAGCGAAAGCTAGCGGCTAACTGATGCTAGCGGCTAACTGATGCCAGCGATGCTACTTGTTACAGCTACAAGAGTAGCCATTAGCGTATCAATGCTAACTCAAAATTGTGGTCACAACATTAGCTGACATTTCATAGCGGCGTTACAATCGTGCCAGAGAAATTCAGAGTTGAGCAAACTCAAAAACAAAACTTAAAATATTTAGTTTAATTGTCCAACTTAAAATTTAACCGAAGTTTGTTGCCTTGAAATTTTGAGTTCACCCAATTTTTCTTTTTTTGCAGTGTGTGTATTCTGATTTGTGTGCTGTGTGTGTGTGTCTGTGTGTCCTCAGACAGGCAGGCAGACAGAGTGAAAGCAGTAGCCAACTAACCATAATATTGTCATTAAGGAATTCAGCAGATTAATGGCCTTAAATACCTGGAAATGTCCTAAGATCTAGTGTCTTTAGCTTGTAATTTCCTCTCCGAGTCCTAAGCACTAAACCCGCTGTGTTGTTCTTGGCATTCCTCAGTCGGACCAGAGAACATCGCGCGGACACTGATACCTTCCTCTGGGATCCATTCTCCTCTCCATTTGATGGAAACCAAAAAAGGGCCTTTGGCCAGGCAGGTCCCATTATGTCTCAATGACAGAGCCCGGCGGTGAAAAACTGCTCGGTTCCTTCACTCAGAGCACTTCTGGGTCTCGGCAAGAAAATGACATATGCTCTGATGAACGGAGGAGGTGATTTGCCTGCCAAATTCAGCTCGAGTTGTTTGTTTTTTTTCATGATCGGATCTGTTTTCCCGCTTCTATCGCCCACCACCTTTATTGGAACGAGTGGGCAACTGTTGGACATAATCAAATCCTGTAACACACACTGTTTTACTGCTTCTCCTTTTCACTATTTAGTTGTCTTTAGAAAACATCACAATAGCCGTAGGGGCTAATGATCCCCGAGTCCAGAGCCCTCTTTGCTCCCTGTCACATTCCCACCTCATGACCTCATGACTGGATGTATGCATTAAACAGATGTGGCTGGCTATGAGGGGCCTGAAACAGGATAGGACAGCCTATAGCCTCTAGGCTGGTCTTCTCTGGCCTTGAAGCCAGGGGCCTCTGGGTCCAGAGGACAGGATAAACAGGATAGATGTGTGTGTGTGTGTGTGTGTGTGTGTGTGTGTGTGTGTGTGTGTCAAAGAGACACAGAGAAACCCCTTTCCCACATGCAACCCATAAATGTTCAGGCAGTTTTCCATGTCAGCGTCATGTGAGAACAGTGAGTCGATTTTCAGTGCGAGATGCTCCGACAATTTGCTTACTCAGGGAAAAAAAGCCACACACAAAAGGTTATAATTGTGTTATGTGAAACAGTTATACGCCGGAAAAAAGAGTCACATGAAATGCAGCCGATTTATAACAAATAACCTGTTTAACTTTATATTACTTCAGAATATTTTTCAAAACTTTGTAACAGTTTTTGTCGATGTTGGAATAAGTTATTCTTACCTTCAAGTGAGGATTTCTATTGACAGTCCTGTCATGCATGAACATCAACTTGCAGGGACTACTTTTTAGATCAAGCCACATCAAACAGGATCATGCTTTTGGAGTGACAGTGCAGCTGATAAGAAAGAAAAGTGCTGATAGGTGAGTTTGCTGCAGAAGATCAAACTCTGAAGACAATATGAACCTTGTTAGGAAGGAACACATAAACTGCCCTACAAAGCTTAACTCTGCAGTATCTATGCAAAAGGTAAAACTGAGAAAAACTGCTTGAAAGTTTTCAACTTTTTTTAACTGGCCAGCCAAATTGGTTATGTGCAGATAAGTGACATGACACTTATTTCTACATGTATTCATGATATAATTTTTATGCTCAAAAATCATGATGATTTATTTGACCTTTGACCCCAAAAACGTAGTTACTGCATTGCTGTAAAATGTTCTAACAGTAATGCAAAAACAGAGCGCAGTAACAACAATGTTGTCATCTTCTTTCAGCTTTTATATTTTGTTTTCAGTGTATTTAAAACTCTATTCAAAGATTTGTGTATTTTAGACTTAATATTATAAAGAAATGTTATATTTTCATCTTAATATAATTTTATATCACTTTTTTACTTCATCACTATCTAGATAATAATCTCCCTTTCAAATAAACTTTTAATATATTTTATTTTTATGTTTCAATTAGTATATATATCCAAAGCAGACAGTGGTAAGTGTAATTACTGCTTGGCTTTGAGTTGGATTTTGTGGTTTTTAGATAATTATTTATCCGAAATAAAGCAAAATTGGGTAACACTTTACAATAACCATGATTTATAAATGGTAAACAGATAGTTTATTAATGTTTAATCATCATTTATAAACCGTATATAGGCCATTTAGAATGGGAAATACATAATTTATTAATGTTTAACTAACTACACCATTTATAAATGACAAATAGATGGTATATTAATGTAAGTTTATAGTTACTTTACCATTAACAAACAATTCAATTATAATTAATAGTTTATTAATAGTTTTAGTTGCACTCATTTTAACATTTCTAACACCATTTTAAGTATGTTAATGATTTTGAAATGATTCATATACCTTTAAGAAATTGGTTGAAATTTTTTAAAGATTGAATGATTGAAAGATTGAAAACCATCTATAAACATTATTTAGTTGGTTATTGTAAAGTGTTACCCAAAATTGAAATCTAAAACTTTGACATAAGAAAAAAACAGACATCACAGAGTTCAATTTTAGTTATAACTCAATTTTGACTAAAAATGTAATTAATTAATTAAAATTACTGCAGTTAGACTTTGTAGGGCAGCAGCTTTTTCCATCAAAAAACACATTTTTTAAACAATCAAAAGTCCTTTTTTAAAGGATCTATATACAGAGTTCAGACTCTGGGCCAGGATTGCCTGCACGCAACTTTCACCTTTGATTTCACAAGCAAACATGTAAGTGACTGAGGCTAAATGGCCATGCACTGCAAAAAAAGAAAAGTTGGATGAACTCAAAATTTCAAGGCAATAAACTTCGATAAAATTCTAAGTTGGACAACTGTAAGTTGTACTACATTGTAATAACTTTTAATCCTTACTTCTGCTAACTTCTGCAATGTGCTGAATTGGCACGATTGTAACGCTGCTATGAAATGTCAGCTAATGTTGCGACCACAATTTTGAGTTAGCATTGATACGCTAATGGCTACTCTTGTAGCTGTAACAAGCAGCGCTGCTAGCATCAGTTAGCCGCTAGCTTTCGCTAATGACTGAATTTCACCGCTTTCCCGCATTTCACAACAAAGAAATAAGAGTTATCAGAACTATTGTCCCTTGTTGTGAACCCCAACTTAAAGATATAAGTAACAACAACTCACCAACTTGTTTTTGAGCAGACAACTGGCTTCCTTTGTTGTGCTAACTTACATTATTGCCCTAAATGTCAATAATTTATATTTCCAAGTTTTACCAACTTAAATCACTGTTTTAGGCCAAGAAATAAAAGTTAGCTTTTTTTGCAGTGTGAGTAGTACCTATGTATGATTAATATGAGCTGATTTGCTACGTCTTGTGTTGTACTTGCTGGGCCATTGGTTAGCAACATGATCATCTAGTTTACGATCATAAGTAATGTAATCATAACAAACACCCGTGTCATGCACCCAAACCTCCTCCTCAATCTACGGCTGTTAGACTGAGTGGTAACAAAGTCCTCCATACAAATTACAACAGCTGGAGGAAAAACATCCTCCAGTTGTTGCTCATGGTTAAAAAAGAACATTAACAAATAGATAGTTGTCCAAAAGACAATAAATAAGAAAAGGGGCGTTGCTCTTCTATCATACAATGGTGGTTAGTGTGATAACACTGTCAATATATTGTTGTCATTGAAACAAATCCCAGTGGATGAAGCGCTCCACAGTGCCATGTCAGCACTTTTTTTTGCCAGAGAAAACCACTATATGGACAAACTGGATTTGTAATGAACTGCAACTAACTCGAGCTTCTGTTTTTTAATTACTTGCCACAGAACAACATTACCCTCTCCAATGTTATAATGGTGAGTCGTATTTCTGCAGTTGCAAGTAGCACAAAGGAAGTGTAACAAATTACTTTACACAGAAAGCAATATTGTAAGACTATATTCTTAATGAGAGTGTTTATTAGTTTTTGTTTGCAAATTTCAGCAGATCAAACACAAAGACAATGTTACATGGAACAGAGCAAACTTTTTCTCCCTATTCACCCTCCCATCCCCCCACCAAATATGTATTGAAAAACATGTTGAAACTATAAACACAAGATGAAAATAAAGCAAAAATAGATACAAAAAAATTAAAATTAACAAGTGAATAAAAAAATAAAGTAGTATTGATAACAATAAGACCCTGCATTTCTATTTCTATTTCTATTCTATATATTCTATTTCTATTCTATATTTTTTTATTTATATATATACACACACACATATATATATATATATATCATGCATCATGTCTTAAGAAAAATTATAAAAGGTCTCCAGATGTCATCAAAAACATGTTGTTTCTGTCTAATGTTGTACATTATCTTTTCCATTGTCATGTTTGATGCCATCTCTTCCAATTCTTGGTTCATCAATATTTTTCCAATTAAGGGAAATTATACATTTAGCTTGTAATATGCACATATTTACAAATCTAGATTCTATATTTTGTTAGTGTGGGATAATTGTATATATGCCCAGAAAAAAAAACTCCAAGGGGTCCAGTGGCAACTTCTTAGCTAAAATTTGGTCAGTCATTTATACTGAATAAGTTTCAGAATTGTAACTCTACTTATTCGTTTTAAATGAGTGTAACTAAGAGCATACAATATGTTACAATTTAAAGTAACTTGACTACCACTGGTCATATCTGTGCTGAATCTTTTGTCATCTTGATTCAGATTCAATGCAGACTTATTCCTATTTTGAGACTGACATTTAAATGTCGAAACCTACTTTACTAAATACACAACACAGCACTGTCAATCGATTCAGTGTGTGAAAGTGGTAAAGAAAGAAAGAAAAAGAAAAGAAAAAAGGTAAAAAAGCGACAGATAATATAAGATTTGAATCTAAGAAAACCATGTAATATGTTGATGACAGCAGACTGAAGCTACGATGCTTAAAGAGCAACAACAGCTTGGATGGCACAGTGATGGATTCTGTTTGTGCTAGCTGCTCCCCTGGAGAGAGGGCCAATGTGGTGCATCACTCTTGCATCTGCAGAGGGATTTACCCACTTGCAGTCATTGTCCTCTGTGCCTCCTTTAATAGACACATTGTTCCACCGAGTCAAATAAAAGCAGTAAACATAATCAGCACAGAAGATGGATAATGTGCTACAATGAGTGCATGTAGAGCAGCCACACACTGCGCCGCGCTGCAGCGACTTGTGTTGCTGTGCTAGCAAGGAGAGCCGCCATTAGTGAGGCTGCCACCGACCCAGGCGGTACGCTCTAACTAGCCCACAGCCTCAGACCCATCTATTCTCAATATGCCACATTTTTATTCATTTTTTCCCCCAAAACCTGACACGCAATCTGATGATGAACCGGCCCCATTATTTTTTCGTACGCCAGCAGGAAGAGATAGATCCCCGAACGTGGTGCCTTCACAGAACCAACATTATCCCTCTATGTCAGAGGTGGGTAATATCCTGGCGGTGTGGGAGTCCAGAGGTGCATACAGAATGATGTCATTAATCCTCCAGGGCAATCTCTCTCTCTCTACCTCCCTCTCTCCCTCTCTACAACTGGCAATGCCGAAAACAGAGCCACATTTGCATGCTGCATATGTTGCCAGGTGGCTCTGTGGGCTGCGGGTACAAATTAGATTTCCTGACAACAAGGTGTAAGAGAAGGAAGAATAGAAGGAGCAAGCAGTTTGGCTTTCTTTCTTTCTTTCTTTGTTGTTGCGTGTCTGTCATTGTTGTGCAGTATAATCAAAGATACTCTATTATAAAATATGACGCATTACAAGCAGCTTCAATGGTATTTTTCCTGTCCTCTATGTGGGTGTTGTGTGCATGTCAAGCATAATGAATTCATGTTTTCTTTGCTAGTATTATTTACACCGCTAACAGCAACATTCAGCATTGAAAATGTGATCGCAAACGTTAGGTGTCTTAAAATGCTAACACAGTTTAAATAACTCTACCTGTGTTACCAGATCTCACAAAACTCTGGATAACTTGAATGCCTTTCTGACACATTTCATGAGCGGTTGGTTAATGTTAATGCTAATCTGTGTTTCCAGATCTCATGAGAGTTGATTGCTGAGTCAGCTCTTAAACTAAGATCATTTTATGCTGATTTGTTCTTCCGGAATATGCCACTTTAGGGTCAAAATGTCCAGAACATATGTAGTATTTACTTTGGTGACCTTGGTTAAAGAAATGGTCATGACCTGTGCTCACTTGCACTTCTACCATTGGAATGATTAGACACAGGAAACTGACATGAAACAGATACAGTAACAACTCAAAATCAAAATTGCTAACTATTGAAGGATGAGACAGCCTGATGGCTGTAGGAGAGAAGGATCTTTTGAATCTCTCCATCCTGCAACAGAGAGAGAGGAGCCGTCCACTGCTGTTTTTTTGGTCTATAAAGGTTTTGTGTAGCGGATGATCCGGGTATTTCAAGATGGCCTCCAACATGTTGAAAGGTCATCTCTCCACCACCTCCTCCAGTGTGTCCAACCTGGCTCCAACCACAGAACCAGCTCTTTAGACCAGTCCAATTTGTGTCCATTTCCATAATTTTGTGTCCTTTTTTGGTCATTTTCACATCTATTTTTGGCCAATTTGTGTCTTTTTTGGTCATCTTTACATCTATTTTTGGCCAATTTGTGTCTATTTCGATAATTTTGTGTCCTTTTTTGGTCAATTTTACATCTATTTTTGGTCATTTTGTGTCTTTTTTGGTCATCTTTACATCTATTTTTGGCCAATTTGTGTCTATTTCGATAATTTTGGTCATTTTTTCATTTATTCTTCTTCTTCTTCAAACATCCTTGATAATAACCAGTGTAATGTGTGTGTCCAACCTGGCTCCAACCACAGAACCAGCTCTTCTGACCAGTCTGATCATCTCTGTGTGTGATGCTGCCTCCCCAGCAGACTGCAGCATAAAACAACACACTACCACCACAGACTGATAAAACATCTGCAGCATCTTACTACAGATGTCCAGAGATCTGAGCTTCAAGAAGAAAATTCTGGTCTGGAGATTCCAGACCTCTGCCAAGGCCAATGGTGCAATCACCTGCTTCTCAAATGGTCTCTCTGGTGTGTTCATGAGCTTTAAGTCATCATGTGGAAACGACATGGACGCTAAAGACGTGTTGGACTTGATCCCTCGGAGTGTTTAAACAACACGTTGATAGCTGTTACCAGAATTTGCCAGACAATCAAGAAAAAAAGGAAACAGATAAGGTGAAATATGTTTGGGGACTAATGTTTCAGATTATTCCCACACCACATGAATGCAACACAGATGCTATAGCAATGTTAACGAAAGTGAATTTGTAAAAATATGAATGGGTCCATGCTACACCCTTCCAGTGAGCAGTTTTTCCAGTATTCCTGCGTAAAGATAGACATTCAGCTTAAACGTTGCATAACCCGATATCCTTGATGGATAAATATTTACCTTTGGTATAAAAGAAGGAGGTATAATGCAGAAAAGTCAGCAGAGAAGAGGTCATGGTGAGTGGATTTTTCTCTTCTTGAAGGCAAGAGGACTTTTTAAAATTACATACATACTCCAGACAGGAGAAAAATGCTCAGGTCACATTTTCACTAAATGGTGACCTATTGATCAGATCAATGTGGATAATGCAGCTGTTGAAAATGAGGGGACACACACAACCACACACATACACACACAAATCCGAGGCCTTGACCTTGACACTGGGTAAAGATGGGGGTGGAAAAGAAAAAAAAACGGCTCTGAATGAGGGCTTAAACTCTTCAGACTTGACTTGAAAGCTGAGAGCAGTGTGTATGTGCTTGTTTGGCCCTTTTCTACCCTGAAGGGGTGGCGACATTGTCTGCAGCAGTCACCCTGGAACCGTCCTGGACAGTGGCGGTTCTAGACCAATTTTACTGTGGGGGCCAAGGAGGGGCCAGTGTTTAATCAGAGGGGCACCTTAAAAATCGTCAAAAATGATATTTAAGCGTTCGGAACCTTTATTTTAGCTAAAAGTCTCATATTTGGAAGAACTTCATTGATTGAAGCAATGAGACTTACCAACATTAACCGTTATTTTTGTACGACAATGACATTTCTCATTTTTGTGCACAATTACTTTTTTATTTTATTTTGAAAGTGCAGTACAGTGAGAATGATCTTTATTTTTAGCTTTTATTGCACAATTAAACTATTATACAATGTACACATTCTGGGTTCCTTTTGTGTACAATGAGATATTGTTTGAACAAAAAATAGGTCAGAATTGTTCCGTCGTTCATCGTTATAAATTGATCATTTTATTATTAATTTGACACAGGGGCCACAGCAGGGGCCAAGGGCTTCTTCACAGGGGCAGTGGCCCCTGGAGGCCCCTGTGTAGAACCGCCACTGATCCTGGATGCTCCAAACGCTGTTACCCACATTGTTTACCATCGTTTCCTAAACAGAGGACAGGAAGTAACGTCTAGGTTAGAGGATGACATTAACATTCCTCATATTCTTCATGTGACCAAGGTCTCCTTCTCTCTGGAGACAAAGAGAAGAGGCCATGAAAGCGAAGACGGTGTTCATTTGAGTGTGTCAGCAGCAGCTCATGAATGTGTGTTTGGTGTGATGTCGTCCACCAGTCTCCTGCCTCCGTTCCCCCCAAATTCAACATTCCACCATCATTGATCCGTCTCTTCAATTAACGGCCAGGTTTGTCCCCAATCAATTCCTATCTCCCCCTCTGTTCCTCTATCTGTCTATCTCTCTCCTTCCCCCTTTCTTCATTTTTCACATTACCCCCTCGTGTCCCCCGTTGCCCCCCCTCCACTCCCTCACACGCTCCTACCTCACACCCTAAGGTCTCGGGGGTCACTCCCTGCAAGGTGATTCGTAAACAGCAGCTTGCGGAGAAATCAATACTTTATCAACAAGCCACAACGGGCTTTTGCACTTATCCTATATGATCTTTGTGGTAAAGGCCCCCGAGCATCCATCTCCTGCTTTGGCTCGCTCCCTAAGCTCTGTTGCTAAGACAATCAGAAGAAAAGAGAGAGGGATGAAGAGAGGAGGAGGGAAGGAGAGAGGGGATTGTGCGAGGTCCAGAGGCTGGCTGTTAGAGGAGGGATTTGCTGCTCCGCTGCTTTTAGCTTGATCTGCATCTGATTAAGGAGAGAGGGCAGAGTGTTGTCCTTCACCCCCGTGCTCCCCTGTCCCACCATTATGTACCCTGGCACTGAGATCCATCATCCACCTACCACAGGCCTGGCTGCCACAGCCTGGGGACTTATTAGACCGGCCCTGGTCCGTTCACAGCCCCACTCTGCATACCACGCAGGGTAAAAAGCCTCAGCTGCCATAACAGGCTGTATATTTACCCAGCATCCCAATGACTTAGATAAAGGCAAAAGAATGCATTTATGAAAGGACGTACCTGTATGCGCCATTACAGTCATGTTAAGGCTAAATGCATTGGAGTATTGACCTTAACGATCTGTGTGGGCTCCTTCAGAGCCGGGGCCCTCTTTAACCACTGAAATATAAATTTGATGTGTTTTGTTACCTTGATCGTTCGTGACTTTTCATAATTTTGTGTACAGGTGCATCTGAATAAATTAGAAAGTTTTATTTATGTCAGTAATTCAATTCAAAAAGTGGAAATGACACATTCCATTACACACATAATGAAACATTTCATGTCTTAATTTATTTAATTATTCTAATTGTAATGATTATTTACTGAAGATCTAAAAGTCAGTGTCTCAAAAAAAAAAATAATATTACAAAATTTTAAAAAGTATGTTTAATATGGAAATGTTGGCCTCTGAAAAGTATGTCTATCTATATGACTCAATACTTGGTTGGGGCTGTTTGACTTGAACTACTGGAAATGGACTTTTCCATTATATTCTAATGTATTGAGATGCACCTATATAGATTGACAATGGATACTGCCTTTAATCCTTGTGCATTTAAACTTTTTTCAACGTTTTTATATTTATAAATTCATTTTCACTACATATCGCCTCATTTTGTCCCTTGAGCTCCCACTCTCATGGAACCCATTGGATGACATGTTCCAGTAGTTTGCTGCATAAAATGACTACTTCACTAGCTTTGTTTAGGGCCTCAAAGACCCTTCTTGTTTTTTTTCTAATGGCCAGCAGGGGGCGACTACAGATTGTATAGAGTCTATGAGAAAATTACCCGACTTTTTATTCTATTTATTATGGCATTAAACATTTTCCTAATGATTTTATAGTTTCAATGGCTAGTCTCAAGTTTTCTTCAATACAGCATGATGTTCACTTTGTAAACCATGGTCTCATTTAGAGTTAAATATAAATAAAATATCAAATAAACTGTCATTAAGTGAAAATACAGTGAAAGGGTCAAAGTTATGAGACCAAATTGGTAAACGTCCTCTTTTCTATCTATATAACGTTATATATATATATATATATAACTTTATTGACACGTTGCCGTGGATACGCATTGCTCTGCTTCTCTCCTGATTGCGGCTCGCTCTGTTAACCAGCTGTCAATCAAAGGTAGCCCCGCCCCAAATCATACGATTCTTTATCTTCTATTTTCTTCTAAATGGGGCCATTATTAGAACTACTGACATCAAATTGTCTTGAAGATGATTTTTTACTAGTGATTGAGACCATAGTGTTGTCCTGAAATTTTTTTCTGAGGTAATAAATCAGAGACGTTTTCAAATTTTGCATTGAAATGAATGGGCAGATTTTTTTTTGCAGCCAAACTTAGCGCCCCCTGCTGGAATTTTCAGTAGATTGCAGGCTTAAGTCACTTCCTGGTTTGCCTCCATGCTCAGACACGGAGGTTGCCGCCTGCAGTAGACCTAAGCAGCGGCTTTACACAAAGTCAACAAACAGCCTCATCTTTAATGTAAATGCTGCCATATATGGTATAGAACCCAACATATATTTACATGCTGCTTCTCATTTGTTGTTGTGGTTATTTGATCAGCACAGGTGTGCTCACGAGTGCCTCCTCCATTCCCTTCTTTTAGCTTAGTGTACTAACAAATTAATCTAGCAGGTTATAGGTGAAGCTGATGGTGAATTTTGAGAGCGCCCTCTGCTGGAGCACCGGGCAAAGCACTTCAAGTTCAAACTACAGTTTGACTGTTTAAGTTTACTTGTTTGAATGAAAGTCGAAATTTCCCAAAAAAGTTACAGACCTCCTATGTTGTATTACACATATAGATTCTTTGTGGATTTTTTTTTTTTTCAAACAAAGGAAATATAGTTTGTTAATGCTTGTTACATGTGGAACATGAAAATCTCTTTTTGGTGTTTTTGTTAATGATAAAAAGCAGTGAGTAGAGTTTGTGGCACGAGAAGGGCAACAATAAATATTTATCTAAATATTGGGTTGTAATGAGGTCAGTAGGAAAGAGAGAACAATTTGCTTTAGCACGTATTATCATTACTTTCACACATACAGCATCAAGATCTGTGAGACCTCAAACAATGAGGAAGTGTTGAAATTACAAGGGTTAAAAAAATGTAAGCAGATAAGCAGAAGTCTTCCACCAGCAAATGTGTAAACTTTATTTAAATAAATGATAGTGTGATAAAACAGTATAGAATAATTTAATAATTTTATACGACGGGGGCAAGCCAGAAGTGCTCAAACTAAGCTGTAAAAGTTTCCTCAATTATTTCATGTTTGTATGAGCTGACTACGTCCTTCACCCACACACTTTCTTAAAGGTTAAATCATTAATTCAATCTTTAAAAGATGGTTGTGGCACACAAAAAAACTGTAAAACTTCTCTCTCAGATGTATTGATGCAACCACTCATCGCTTTTTTACAAGCATGAAAATGTTGATAAGTTTGACTTTAATTCAGCTCTAAATCACAAGGTTGAAGAGGATAAGTCTCTGTTCTCTGTGCCGTCTCGCTCCCAGCGGCTCTTGTCCAATAAGCCTGCATCAAACCCGTCAGACTGAGAGTGAAAAGTGGAGGAGCTCGGCATGTGCAAACATCAATCCTAAATTTCCAGCCTCAATACCATCATGACCTTGGCTTGGAATGACATCTATTTGCTGGCTGGCTGCACACATCTCTTTGCAAATTGTATGGGCCAGGCTAATTTGTTTTTATGCACGTTTAGTCAAGAATGTGATGCCACGTTAGCTTTTGGGAGCACTGCCAACGTGGTGTGGGGGGTTCCGAGTGACAGACAGAAAAGGGGTGATTGAGGATGATTGTTCTGCCGGTTGTGTTGATATATGAAAAGAAAGGCCCACTTGAACGTATCCTGGAATGGGTTCACGGCAGATAGGAGTCCTTCTGGGACCACCTAAAGCTGAATATCATCATCTGTGCACAGAAATAAACAATGACCTTTAAAAGCTCAGATCCTGCAGTGAAGACAGGTGCTGGGAGGGAGCTTAACAAATCTTAAACACTCTACCGTGTCATAAAAAAGCCTTCTAAAACATTTTTGAGCATGAATCACTGTGAGTAAAGACAAAAAATGTGCATGAAAAAAAAAAACTTGTCAAGCCTGTCTGCAGTACGCTCTCTTGACCTGCCAGCAAAACAATCGCTGTGCCCTGACTAAACTGAAATGTAAACACAGTTCATGCAGGAAAATATTTGCCTTCCTCATAGCTGAATTGACCTCTCAGCTCCACACAGTCAACCTCAAGCTGTTGTTTCATTATCTCTTCAGCACTAAATTGAGTCTCGGGTTGTGCTACCTGCATGCACGCCGCCTCATCACTTCCTCAAAGCGTGGCCCATACACAGTAATAAAGTTTCCATTCCTGAGGCAACATAATGAACCCTACACATGACCTGAACTTACAGCAGATTGATAATGTACAGTACACAGAGAGCAACCAAACACACACAGAGATAAGTCTTTATCGTGCACACACATGCGCTGTACACACTACCCCCCTAGCTGCACATGTCCTCCCATGACCAGGGCCCAGTTCACCCAGCCGTCCTCATATTACGTGACAGAAATAGTCCCTGTGGCCCTCGCATATACATTCTGCAAGGTGCTGGGACATACATTCAAGTAAATGCTGTCCACAACCTGAGATGTGTTCCTTTCCAGCTGGCCCTGCACGTAGAAAAGGGTCACACAGATACATACACACACACACACACACACACACTCATTCTTGTACTTCTATCTTTGTGAGGGCCCTCACTGGAACAGTGAATTCCCTTGCAAAGTTATAATAGTTTTAGTTTTAATTTTGTTGTGAATTTTTATTTTCAAATTCAGTTATTTTTAACGAGTTTTTAGAGTGAGTTTGCTAGTTTTAGTTTAGTATTTATTTTTTTTAAATGCTTTAGTTTTAGTGTTAGTTTTAGTTTTTTTGTAATGGGGTATTTGTTGGGTGGGAGATTAAAAGAGGTCACAGTAAATTTTGCCTTTATTTCCTTTGTCTGATCCATCTTCATTATGTATGGAAAAAAAAAGTTGACAGACGAAAATGAAGAGCATTTTCACTATAATTTTAGTTAGTTTTGTAACCACACAATACAGTTTCAGCTAATTATCATTATCATGTAACCTTTAACCCTTAAATCAAAGCCTGAAATCTCAAACGAGCCTTTAAAGAAGTGAGGACCGGCCGAAATGTCCTCACTTTGCAAAAATGTCCTCACTCTGTTGGTTGAAAACATGTTCTTGTCCTCACTATGTAGGAAGTACAAGAACACACACACACACACACACACACACACACACACACACCTAAAGATAAATGTACATGCATACTGCACTAACACACACACTTCTGTACTGTACTGTGAGGATCGTGTCAACGTGTCTGCAAAGGTTACAGTCCACAGACATAGTTCACATATGTCTTCATGATATATATGACTGGAGTGAGTTCACTGGTCACCATGCTTCACACTGGAGCTACAGAGCAGATGGAAAAAGACCACCACTGTTACACTTTGACTGTACAAAAAAAATAAGAATAAGTAATGGATGGGGTAAAAGTGACTTTGTTCTGCTAAAGGCATTGAAAAATGATGTACAGTGAAATGTTTTTCAACTGAAAACTGCTTTGATCCATTTTATTTTTACTTAGTTTTGTATATGTTTAATGAGAGTCGTTGGTAACACTTTACAATAACCATCTAAGTGATGTTTATAGATGGTTTATAGACCAATTATTAATCATTTACAAAATTCTATACATATTTAATCTTTAAATGTTTTCAAACAATTTCTTAAAGGTATAAGAATAATTTTGAAATCATTTACATACTTAATATGGTGTTAAAAAATGTTATAATGAGTGCAAAACTATTAATAAACTAATAATTATAATGTAATTGTTTGTTTATGGTAAAGAAACTATCAACTTACATTAATATACCTTCTATTTGGCATTTATAAATTATAGTTCAACATTAATACATTTTCTATTTACCATTCTAAATGGCCTATATAGGGTTTATAAATGATGATTAAACATTAATAAACTATCTGTTAACCATTTATAAATGATGGTTATTGTAAAGTGTTACCGAGTCATTTTACTTCATTTTTTTGTATTTTGGCAGCAAAAGTTAGAGACAAATATCCATAGAAATAGAATAAGAGTAGAATGGATGTGCATTGTTCGTCATGATCATTTTGCAGATTCTTAACAAAAATAGCAAATACATTTTTGTTAGTTAGTCAAGATTAAGGTTAAGATTTAGATTAAGATTGCCTTTATTAGTGCAACAACAGGGACATTTCAAGAGTTACAGCAGCAAAGTGGATAGTAAAAAAAAACAATAAACAGCAGTATAAACTATATAAGCAAAAAAACAAGTGAAAAATATAATAAAGTATTAACAATTTACAATATAAACAAGTAGGAATATATTGTGACCACATACACACATAGTGCTGTTTGGCTTATTTCCTGTAACCAGTGTAGCATGAAAGCAAAGATACTCTATTAAAAGAAGAGGACACATTACAAGCTGCTCCAATTGCATGAAATAGTATAGACTTCCTGTCTCCTAAATAGGCGTGGTTGCCTGACCCCCCCTTTACTCCATTGGAAGTGTTGTGAAAGTCAAACATAATGTATTTATTTATTCGGTCTTTTGCTAACTTTAGATATTTGCACATCTAACAGCAGCTGTTTCATTGGTTGGGTGTGTACATTGGTTTATTGGCAAAAATTTTAATTATTAATTTTCCTGGCCAAATGCCTCCTAATACAATTGTTCTGGTGAATATACACTCTGAATTTCAATTTTTGATGCACTGAACTTTGATGCTTGGATCAGGTTTGTGTAGTGCAGGTGAAGTGAACAGTCATGCTCGCTGAGTGACAATTAAAATCAAATCATAAAATCCTGGAACAGTTTGTTCTCTTGAAATGATCTCACCCTCACATTCTGTTCCACATGTCACCTTTTGGAAGCTAAAGACTCAAACTGGTATTTCCAGCTTTAAAAAAGTTGGAGAAATACAGTCAACTATTAAAAAATGACATACATACTATATAGGGCTTGAGATGGTCAGACAGTCTGAGACAGAAAAAAAAGGCTTGAACTTAAACCTGCCTCAGCTTTTATTGCAACACCACATCATGCAGTAACACACAGCGTTAGCATATGTGCAAGTGTTAAAATACCTCGTGTTATGACTGGCATAATTATGCTGTTTACATTTTTAGGAAAGGGACAGAGGTCAGTGAAATGTTAAACTCTGTCTGGCAGTAACATGAACTGCTCAGCAGTGTTTTTGCATCTGACAAAACCTTCAAACTCATGTTCGTATGACTCAAAGTGGACTTCCTGGATCATATTTCAGTACCTGTAGCAACTATACACTGTAAAACCCAACTTGTTGTTTCAACTTAAATATTTGAGTTTCCATGCTGCGAAATAATTTTATGTCAAGACAACAAAGACAACGGAGTTAACTCAAATAAATATTGCTATTTGACTCAATATTTTAAGTTAAAACGACTTTTTGAACAATCTTTGTTGTATTGAAAAGGGAAAAAATAGTTATGATAACAAACAAGCAATTTTGGGTTTTACAGTGTAGGCTGTATATAAATAATGGACATAGTGACCCTTTGGTTTGTTGCCCATTTGAGGCATCGAGTTCAGCGTTACACTCGTCGCCATCTTGCGTCGCCATCTTGTTTCCGATACAGGAAGCAGACCATATATGGACTGTGGAGGAGGAGAGGGATCTGGTCACTGACTACAGCCTCTCTACACCTCAACCTGACTGAGAGAAGCTGCTGCTAGCTCATGTTAGCATTAATTAGAGCATTAACTGGGAAGTTAGTTTTGGCTAGCAAAAAAACAAAAACAAAATGTACGTTACTGACCTCAGAAAACTGAGCAGCGACTCCTTGGAGTGTCTGTTAGTCCAACCAAACACTGAACAAGACATTTTTACTGAACAAAACAAGCAAATAAACTGTCATTAAGTGAAAATACAGTGTGAAAGGGTCAAAGTTATGAGACCAAACCGCTAAACGTCCTTTATATATAACTTTATTGACTTGTTGCCATGGATACGGATTGTTCTGCTTCTCTTCTGATGACAGTTCGCCTGTTAGTGACCTGTCAATCAAAGGTAGCCACGCCCCAAATCATACAATTCTTTATCTTCTATTTTCTTCTAAATGGGGCTGTACTGTTCTCATCTGAGTTATGAAACAGTCAGCTAATCTCATCTCTCCAAAAATGTCCTGCAATGATCAGGCCGTGTGAACTACTTGGCATGATTTTAATGAAGAAAAGGCAAAACTGAAAATAAACAAATAATACAGACAATATTAACCATGTGCATAAGTCAAATATAACAAATATAACTTACAACATGTTAAATCCTCCTAAATATACAAATACAAATAAACATACTCACTGGCAATGCCACAAGAATAAAGAAAGATGAGGATTGTTGCTCTTGCGGATAACAAAACAGGACTCCTCTAACCGTAGGGACACCGGAGAGTCACAAAAATAAAAGTCACCTCTTCAAAATAAAAGTTCTTCAATTTTTTTGTTATATTACAGGGGCCATTATTTGAATTATTAACATCAAATTCTCTTGAAGAAGATTTTTTACCTAGCGATTGAGACCATAGTGTCTCAAAAAACATTTCTGAGGTAATAAATCAAGCGAGAAGTTTTCTCATTTTGTATTGAAATGAATGGACCGAAATCCTTTTGCAGCAGCCGTCAGCGCCCCCTGCTGGCATTTTCAGTAGAAAGCAGCTTAAGGCACTTCCTGGTTTGCCTCCCTGCTCAAACCCAGAGGTTGCCGCCTGGTAGTAACACAACAAACACAGAAATCCGTGAAATAGCCACAGATTTCGCTGAACTCAAAATCCGTGGAATAGCCACGGAATCGCTCAAATTTCCGTGAAACTGACACGGATTTCGCTACAATGCAAGTTAATACGGGATATGACTGTCATTAACTTGCATTGTAGCGAAATCCGTGTCAGTTTCACGGAAATTTGAACGATTCTGTGGCTATTCCACGGATTTTGAGTTTAGCGAAATCCGTGGCTATTTCACGGATTTCTGTGAGACCATGTTGTTTTTTTTCCTGCACTCGATTGCATCACATCAGCATCCAACTTTGATGTTGAGTGTGGTAAGAAATAAGTTACCACAACAAAATAAAATGTGGTGATTTTGGATCAGGACTGGTGGAGTAGTCCACCTGAAAGAGTCCTAACTCACTTCCTTTTGTCTTTGTGTGTGCTCTCATGTCCACAGATAATAGATGTCCTTTTATGCACAGGAGTCCTGATAGCCACACGCTGGCCTCGTACCCTTTTCGGCCGCCCTAGGCTTCTCCTCGCCCACATCAAGTGAAACGTTGGACCAACATTTGATTGAAACTGGAATGAAGAGATACAAGAGCATGTGATATGGCTCCGGGGATGGAGTGCAGCTTCGACGCAATCTCACAGACGGAGCGCTATCAGAAATATCAGGTATGCTTGTATAGCCGGAGGTTATTCCACGGGATTAGAAACCAGCATTATCTCTCCGCTGCTTGAATGTGAAAATAGACCACGCTGGTTTTAAGTGTGTGTCAGTCAAAGCACACTCCGGCACGCCATCCAGCAGAGGCCATCAAAGACATCATTTAGTATTCAAGGAGTCTTATGCAAAATATGCAAGTACTTCACTCTATATGTGAATCACTGCTTCACCTGAATCAATACCACTATAAGTCAGTGACACTTTTTCACATGTTTAAGGAAATGATACGATATGTTTTGAAAAGAGAGGGAAGAAATGCCTTCGCCCAGGTAAACAGCAGGTGACCTGACTGTTTCAGCTGCAGGGCTGATTCACACACAACCATGAGTCAAAAGCCGTTTCTACTCCGAGGATTAGGATCATGAACACCTACAGAGTTACTAGTGGGCTGCGAGGATAACTCCAGCCCATATGTTCACCTAAGAACTTCATTTAATTATTTATATATGGGGTCAAAGGTCATTTCTGCATCCAAAATCAGCAGCAGAGTAATCACTTCTTTTCTTCTCTGCCGTTTCTCTGTCTTCCCCTCTGTCTCCTGGTTTTACCTTCCGTCTTGACATCTCTCAGCCTGTCACTGATTCATGCTCACCTCCTCCTCCTCCTCCTCCTCCTCCTCCTCCTCCTCCTCCTCCTCCTCCTCCTCCTCCCTCCCCGACCCACAGCTCCTCCATCCCTCCATCCGTCACTCGGCTGTCCCGAGGCGAGCCGGGCAGGAGCCGGGCTGACTGTACAAGAGGTCCTGGAAGGGTGACCACTCCCTGCTGTCTGCTCGCCTCGTGTTTTTGTTTGATGACATGACTGTCCATTTAAAAGGCAAATTGGTTTTTGTGTGTGTGTGTGTGTGTGTGTGTGCAGCGATCTGCCTTTTTGTTTGTGAAGATATTTCCTCGAATCATTGGAATTCATGAGGACACATTACCGAGCATGAGGCATATGGTCTGAACGTACAGTAATACTGCAATGACTTGCCTGTCTTTTCCACTCGTTTCTCACTTTTTCCAAAAATGGCTCACTGGCTGCATGGCCAGATTAAACAGGGGAAATATTTAACACCCATATTTTTGCTTCGATTCGACTTATGAAGGCCTTTTGGAGTCCCAAAGAGGTCATCCACATGTGCAACAGAGCAGCTCAGTGACTGATGTAGCACTGCAAGCTAGCTGTCACGTCATGAACACAGACAAAGTTGTAGTGAAACCTGATTTCAGGTGATAATGCAGCATCTCACTACTGTTTGGCTTGTTGGTTCTCAATTGATCATTCGGCTCTTGTACTTTATTTCCAGCTGTTTGGGAACCGCTGTGCCTTTGTTGCCATGAAACCAACTTTATTCTGATGGTTTTTAACCCTTTGGAGTTTGGGGCTATTTTGTTGGTTTTTGACTCTTTTTCATTCTGCATGTATATGCAACTTAAATAATGATTACCATGATTACCATTCAGCTCAACCTCACCTGATTATCATTTTGTCATTTTGACTTACTGGATCAACATTTTCAAACACACAAAAACACACACACCAAAAAACACACAAAATTACAAATAACAAAAATAAAAAAGACACAAAAAACATACATAGAAAACACACAAATAATTACCAAAAAAAAACCACATAAAAACCACAAAAACTAAAAAAAATTACAAAAAAACGGATAAAAACTCAAAAAACACACAAAAATTACAAAAAAACCCACAAAAATGAAAGAAATAGATAAAAACACACGCAAAAATACAAGAAACACACAAAAAACACCCAAAAATGCACACAAGAAAACAATAAACACAAAAGATTGCATTAAAAATGTTGAAACGCACACTGCAAAATTTGAAAAATCTTCTGGAAAAGCCAGCTGACAGCAGGGCTCCATGCTCGTCATGAAGAAGTCCTGCTCCGGCGCTTTCGTGGACTTCAGAGGGTTAAAGGGGAACTCCACCAAAATTTTGGCATTTTCATCAAGCTTTTCTCATCGAAATTCAATGATGGAAACACGGCTAATGACTTGTCAATCACGAGGTAGCCACGCCCCCTAAAGCTTACCCTGCTTTAATGCATCTCCAGTCGTGTAGAAATGTGCAGCCTTGCATGGTGTTTTCACTTGTGTGTAAAAAAAAAAAAAAAGAATGGGTTAAATGCAAAGTTGAATTTCCCCATTGTGTGATTAATAAGGAAAAAAACTTAGGTGTGTATTTTATATGATTTACCTGCTTAAATTATAGGAAGACTTAAAGTTATACATAATTTTAAACTTTCACAAACTTTTTCAACACACAAACACACAAAATAAAGTGACATTGGAAGGTAATTTCATTGAATGGGGAGACCTGGAGGTACATTATGACTCTATAACTGCTCTAAATAATAAATACACACATAAGGAAACAAATATTCATGTTAACAATTAGTCTGAATATACTTTATTGTGCAGATACAGTAAAACAGAGCAGGAAGGTGCATTATTGCAGTGCTCCTCTGTGCGTGCTGCTTCATGCATATGTTAGCTCATCTGCGTGTCCATTTGTATTTTAGCCACTGCTGGACACAGCCATGCATGGACTTACACTCATCGCTCTATTCTCCATCAACTACAATCCGCCGTACACTCATGCACACACACATATCTAGGTCAAGGCAGCCAGGGGTAATGGGAAAAGCCTGAGGCGTATCTGCCAGGCAAATGATCTTATGAAATGATTAAAGAGTGCTTTCTCTCACTGAAGGCGCAGGATATAACAAGACTAGTGGTGCATATGCAGGTTTATGTATATGTGTCCGTGTGCATGTGTTTGTGCGTGCGAGCAGGGCTAATCCAGGCTCAACAGTATCCACCCAAAGGTTCCCTGGGAAGAGGCAGCTAAGAGGCAGTTTGGGGCAGCATGGTGGTGTAGTGGTTGCAGAGAAGATCCTTATTGAAAAAATAGGTTAAAACCCACATGACGAAGCCCAAACCTCCTCCAGGGGTGCTGTTCTGGACCTCACCCTGCACCTCTATCTGCTGTTAGTCCATATCACTTTCACCATGTACAACTGTACTGTGGAAGGTCGTATTCACGTAGTGACAATGACATGTTTAATACAGATTTTGATGCATCTAATATAGGCCAGCCTTAGCCTTAGGGGGACAGTCTCACTGCATGTTTTTGAACTCGCACACAGGGAAAAAAGGAAAGCCTGCTAACCCGCTTTATAAGTAGGAGCCTGTAATGAAAGAGTGGTGAGGTATGAAGACTAGAAGTGGAAGTGGAGATGACATTTCAACTTAAGGCTGGGAAGAAGATATTAACTACTCTTATGCCAGCAATAAAACATCTTCAAATAGTTCAAAATAATCATTTCAATTTATGGGGCTCACAGGAATAATAATAATAGTAATAAAAAACATTTAAAAACGTTAACAGCAACATTTCTTTTCTACAAAAGACACTTGTGTCACACACTTGGTCGTATTTTTTTAATGAATAAGTAGTTCCAATGGAAAGTCCTGACAGTCTGTTCTGTGGTTTATCCACTGGGACGTTGTTTATGGAGAGAAACTTTGATGTTGAATTGTTGTTTTTTTTAATGCCATGAGCACCACAAAAAAATCCGCCATCCATAACCACAGAACGTCTTAATAATAGAAGTCCTGCAGTTCATGTCGTTGCCACTCTATTACACATCCTATAGATAGAGACGATGCAAATATTCGGAATTGCCCCAGGGCTGGCTGCTTCAGTCTGTCAAATTAAGTAACGTGGCATCAAATTGTGTGCATAAAAGTGGAAAAAAAGAGAAAATTACTGATGAAGACGAAACAAAGAACATTAGATATCATAAGCCTTCTTCCAAGCACGATGATTTATTGACTCTTATTTTGTACTTTATATGTGATTTTTTTTTTTCTTTCTCTCATTTAAAAAATACACATTACGGGTTTGAATCCGACTCGGAGCCCTTTCCCGCATGTCTTCCCCTCTGTATCCCCCTTTCACTCTCAATATCTCTCTCTCAATAAAGCTACAAAATGCCCAAAAAAATATCTTTAAAAAAACAGCAAAAAAACAAAACACATTTCCTTCAGTAAGTGCATATGTTGTTTTCTGTGAATGCTTTGGGTATTAGCATGCCATTTAAATCCAGCAGGGAAAAGGTGGACTTCACCACTTGAATGCAGAATGCAGACTAGAAATAAATGATACGATGATGTGATTCATTAATAGTATAAAAGAAAGACAGGTCACCATGCCAGGAGCTTTGTTTGAGTCAAACTGAATGTTGAAGCGAAATTTTTAAATGTTGCATTAAATAAAATGTGAATTAGGGACGTGTCCATCAGCTGGTTTAGAGCGAATAAACAAAGCTGCATAAAATTACTTTGGTCAGAAGATGGCAGTGTAACAGTAAACAGTAAACAGTAGAAGAAGAAGAGATTGAGCAAGAGAGAAAAATTATTTTTTTTAAAAGAAGTTGGACAATCGGACAACTTTGTCCACCCATGAGAGAAAATATGTCTTCAGGAATTACATTAAATTAGGCAACTTCTAATTTTCTTGTAGATTGTCTTGATAGGCAGAGCAGAAAATGCTGATCAATCATGTCAGTTAAATGTTCACTACGTCAGAACGTATTCACAAAAAGCATTTAAATCTCCTGTTAGTGCAGCTATTTTTCAAAAAAGAAAACAAAAAAGGGCATTTTTCTTAAGTTTTATCGAATTTTGGCATTTTCATCAAGCTTTTCTCATCAAAATTCAATGAATTCAATACCCTGCTTTAATGCATCTCCAGTCCTGTAGAAATGTGCAGCCTTGCATGGTGTTTTCACTTGTGTGTAAAAAAAAAAAAAAAAAAAAAAAAAATTGGGTTAAATGCAGAAGTTGAATTTCCCCATTGTGTGATTAATAAGGAAAAATCTTAGGTGTATATTTTATATGATTTACCTGCTTAAATGATAGGAAGACTTAAAGTTATACATAATTTTAAACTTTCACAAACTTTTTCAACACACAAACACACAAAAATAAAGTGACATTGGAAGGTAATTTCATTGAATGGGGAGACCTATGTTATCATCATGTGCTGAAACTATGATTGAGATAATTTTATTAGGAAATAGTTACAGAGATAATAAATCATGTGAGAAACAAACGTATTTTCTCATAGACTGCTGTGTAACTGTACTTCTTTTTGCAGCCAGTAGTGTCGCCCCCTGCTGGTCTTGAGAAAGAATGCAGGTTTAATGCATTTAAGTATTGGTTTCACTTTTCAGGCTTTTCACACTTTCATCCAGTCTATGGTGTGAATATATTTTATGGTTAGAGCTGAATAAATTTAGACCTTGTATAGTATCAGAAATGAGGCTTGATATGATTAAAACTTATCACTCTAAACTGACA
Source organism: Centropristis striata (assembly GCF_030273125.1). Classification (NCBI taxonomy): domain Eukaryota; kingdom Metazoa; phylum Chordata; class Actinopteri; order Perciformes; family Serranidae; genus Centropristis; species Centropristis striata. The sequence continues at coordinate 3,363,416 of NC_081517.1, read as the reverse complement.
TTTTTCTTTATGAATAAATCTCCTTCATTATTCACAAACCCAGAGCAGCCTTTAATACGTGTTTGAAGGCTGACAATGATGCGGATATTTTTACTTCTGGCAAACTGATGAACAGTATCAGCCCACCATTTTTTAAGTGCTAAAGGAGTCAGCTCTATTGCAAAGTGCTGACAGATATGCAAACAAGCAGAATACGTGTTAATGACTGCTAGCTTAGTGTGTGAATAGCAAGGTGTTGATTAGTGCTGTTGCAAGCTGCTGTAGCCAAGACAAGCCTGGCCCCTCCGCGCTGAGTTATAGCACACACCCTTGGCCAACAATAACTAACTTCTGTCTGCAGCAACAGCTCTCACAGTCACTTCTGCTCTTGTCCTGACAGAGGCGATGCTGTCTTATTGCAAAGCCCAAGTTTGCCCCCGGGCCGTGTGGGGAAAAGAGGGGGAGGATAAATGAGACCCTTTCGGACAGCGGTGAAGTGACCCACATGTTTTCTCTGGTCATCTCTCCGTCTCTCCTCTTGTCTTCTCTCATTTTGTTCTATTTCCCTACTGGCCATCTCTCTCTCTCTCTCTCTCTCTCTCTCTCTCTCTCTCTGTCTTTGCCTCTGCACTAATACCAACGCCCCACACCATTAGTGTTAGCCACAGTGACAGCAGACAGATGTTTGGTGCCACTTTTTTTGCAAGGAAGAAGAAACACAGGACAGGAAGTGGAGTCCACACATGCAAATTTATATACTAACATACCACATGCACTGCACGGTGACAGCTGCACCACGCTGTGTGTTGACGATTTCTCTGTTATATGCAAAGCACTTCAAGTAAATTCTTCACACAAACACACACACATACATTTTCAGTGGCCACATCAGAAGACGGAGGCTGTGTAGTTGTTCCCGGTGTCACAGGATCACCCTCGCCACATGACAAACAGATATAATCAGCTCTCCAGAGACCCATCCTGCTGCTGCCACAGTCATTGCAGCTGGATTAATACATACATCAAACAATCAGGGGCCACTGGCCACTGCGTTACACCGGCACACATGACTGCTACATATTTAACACACATATGCATGCACGTACACATAATTGCACGCACTGTCAACACTCATTGTCGTCGCATCAACACATATCTCATATCAAAGGAATCGTCCCTTTGACCCTGACTGGCACATAGACCAGAATAATCGTATAATCTCCAAACTAAGGAGCGATATACATATCTAAATGACTGGCTGGGCCCTCCTGTCATTCCATCACTACGGATTTGCATGTGTGTGATGTATTTAATACTTTTTCATGGCTGATCCAGCGCATCATAATAACACAGCATGCGAATCAAGCTGAGGCAGACCTGGAGCTGATTTATAGTCCTACCCTGGCTGGAGGCTCCGTCTGGGGTGTTTGAAGTGGCGTGAGTGTGTCTGTGTGTATGAATGGATGCACATAGATAGAGATATAGGTGTTTATGCATGTGTGTGGGTGTGTGTGTGTGTGTCTGGGGGCTCACCCGCCTGATGCATGTCGTCTAGACAACATTTGTGCCCTGCGTCCGAAAGGGGTGATTGTCTTATGCAAATGAGGCCACGCTAGCTGTGACATGTCGTCCAGCATGTGGGTCATGTGATGATAGAGAGCAAGGCCAAGCAGTGACGGTTGATAGCCTGCTTTTTTTATTTATTAGCCCGGCCATTGTTCAGCATCACCTCTTCAGGCAGTGAAGACACTGGGTTTTATTCAGGCCGAGAGAAAGAGTACAATGTGGGATTTGAACCTTTATGTTGGTAGAGCAGCCCAACATACAAAACCTTTCTAATTACCTCGTTGGTAATGAAAATTCATTCTACGAAGAAGGTTGCTTTTATTAAAGGTCTGCTGCACTTTCTTTTAATGGTAATTTGGGTTTTATATGTTCATGTTTTAAGATATCTGACACCACTGTATACTGTGGCGGTGAATGCAATTTTTGAACGCAGTGTTCAAAGAATTTCAAAACAATTATTTCCAATAAGTTTCACAGTTTCTCTTTACTGGTCTCACTGTGAATATAGCAGTCATATACTTTATTATATTGATAGAAATAGTCGCAATGAAAATCCCAGAAACCCAAAAACATCCAATTTCCCCCGAAAAACTCAGCAGCTCATTGTTTTACAGCGAGGAGATCCAAGTGTCCGATCTGGGATACAGTTAGCACACGGCTAATTCACCGGCGTTAGCGTCCTTTAGCCGACTCTGGTAAACCCGAGGCTAACGTACACGGTTAAATCATTATACGGTTCAGAAGATAAGAAGTTAGACTTTATTCACACCATTTAATTAATTGGAAGTGTAACATGATCCTTTAAATGAGTAATTAATGTGAAATTTTGATAGAATCTTAGCTGAACGGTGTCCGATTTGGGATACAGTTAGCACACGGCTAATCCACCGGCGTTAGCGTCCTTTAGCCGACTCTGGTAAACCCAAGGCTAATGTACACGGTTAAAACAATATACGGTTCAGAAGATAAGAAGATAGACTTTATTCACATCATTTAATTAATTGGAAGCGTAACTTCTCCTTTAAATTACTAATTAATGTGAAATTTTCATAGAATCTTAGTGTCCGATTTGGGATAAAGTTACGCTAGATATGCTTAGTTAAAAGGCATTGTTCACACTGCATGCCTTGATGCTCAATTTGCATTTTTTTTACCTAGATCCGATTTTTTCATTTGCCTGTTCACATTATTTTTTAAATGTGTCCTATATCAGACTGCAGTGTGAACTGCTCATGGCCCCAAACTGACCCGCACACAGAGAAGAGCAACATTTTTAATGAGCAGGTGGTTGATATGCTGCAGGAGATGCTATGAGGAGATTACACTGGAAGGAGAGCTGGTGTTGATTCTGGAGATAGACCTTAACTTAGTGACTGTAACTCATATTCAAGTTGCACAAACTCAGAGTCAGAGCCAGCTGGTGGCTAGTGGCAGCGCTAACTGCAGCTAACAGCTAACACGAACAGAATCTAATTCTGTGAGAAACACTGGGGTTTTTTTCACCCCTTCTATAACTAGAAACCACTGGTGAGTGAGTATATTTGGGAGAACCGACCCTTTTTAAAGACTTCTCTTCATCAAAGACAATGTGTGTTTTTGTTAAAAAGACGCCTAAAGGTCATATTTAAAGCTGACACCAACATGTCCTGTTCTGTCCGTGACAAGGCGTGAGAAGCCTTCACACAGATAATGATGAGGCCTCATTCAGCTCTGTGGGATACAACTCTTCATCCCATCATACTGTCCAAGCCCTCTCCACCAAATGTGGCAGCCATTTTCTTGTAGCTCCCAGTCAAAATGCCCTCTTTAATTATGGAAAGCCAGAAAGGGTTTGTGGTGGAGAAGGAAAGCACTGTAAGGCCTGGGATATGTGGGGGGGTTCTGGGACGAGCAGTATGGACTTGACAACCCAGGGCATGAATCGTGTAAATGGATTTCAAAACAGATGACCTGCGTGCTGATCTCATGATCTGTGCCTTCCAGTCCTTCCTAAATACAAGCTCTTTACTTCTCATCTTTCTCTCATCATTCGGCTTGTTTTTCTCTCTTTCTCGTATAGAAATCTCTCCCCCCCCAACTCCCTCCCCTCACATGACACAGCCCGGGGTATTATCATAGGATATGTCCAGAGGTCCATGCTGACCTTTCACCTCGGTCTCTGGGATAGAAGGGGGCCCCGTTCTCTGCCTGAGCATAAAGAGTGGCAGGGCCAGCGGCGGTATTGTTGGAGGGGGCTGCTGACTGACAG